>NC_048893.1:116469795-116494768 GCF_011077185.1 Oxyura jamaicensis
TTTTTTTTTTTTTTTTTTTTTTTTTTTTTTTTTTTTTTTTTTTTTTTTTTTTTTTTTTTTTTTTTTTTTTTTTTTTTTTTTTTTTTTTTTTTTTTTTTTTTTTTTTTTTTTTTTTTTTTTTTTTTTTTTTTTTTTTTTTTTTTTTTTTTTTTTTTTTTTTTTTTTTTTTTTTTTTTTTTTTTTTTTTTTTTTTTTTTTTTTTTTTTTGTCCAGAAGGAACTTTACCATAAAATATGAGACATACTTCAGATTTTCCCTATAAGTAAAATTCATTGAAAACATATCCTCTGGCTTCATTTGAAGAAAATACTTCACAATTTAGATTTTTTTTTCTTTTCTTTTCATAGACTACTGGTAACAAAGGTAGCACACATCTTAGATCAGCATGATGGCTCCAGAATTACTTCCTCTGAGAGGATGTGAGGAGAAGCACTGTTTCATTAAAAGACATGGTAGTTTAAGGGTTTTCTGAATTCATCAGAACCCTTCTTGACTTCATTGCTCTCCACAGCTTCCTGAGGAGGAAATGGAGAGGGAGGCACCGGTCTCTTCTCGCTGGTAACTGGTGACAGGATGTGGGAATGGCACAAAGCTGTGCCAGAGGAGCTTCAGACCAAACATTAGGAAAAATTGCTTTATAGTGAGGGTGGTCAAACACTGGAACAGGTTTCAGTGAAGTGGTTGATAGCCTGTGCCTGTCCATGTTTGAGGCATTTATTTGGATAAGGTCATCAATAATATGCTTTAACTTTTGATTAGCCAAAAGTTGGACTCAATGATCTTTGTAGGTCCCTTCCAAATAAACTAAACCTGTTCTGTTCTGCTGTTCTATTCTATTCTATTCTATTCTATTCTATTCTATTCTATTCTATTCTATTCTATTCTATTCTATTCTAATTTTTATGGAAGGTCCTGGCAACAGCGGTCTGAGTGCTGCTCTGTGTGCACCAACTGCTGTAGTCACTGTTCAGCACAAGTAGTTGAGTCAAGCGCCACAGAGGAAAAAACAAGTGTCACTGTCAATGACTTTGACAGGAAAAACACTTTGAATCTAGTTTATCTATTGGAATATATCAGACAGCTTAAATGAAAACATGGTAGTAACTAGTCATCCCATAGTTACGCATAGTGAAGCTGTAGTTTTTCTACTTGAAATTCTTGGTCAGTTTTTATTCATGCAAAAGGAAGTTTTAAATGAGTATTGACAGAGTAGGAGTCAGGAAAAATGAATTAAAAAGACCCATTTCTAACTGACACCACTTTTGACTTTCTTATCCTCAGAATTAAAAATTCAAAAAAAATCCTTTCCTGCCTTGGCTTGTAACACTCAAGTTTTAATAAACCTCAGTTCGTTTTGAATTATATCCTTCCATTTTTATTAACTTGATTTTGATCATATGGCTAATCTCATTTGCTTTTTAGAAAGCGTATACAGCTTCATTTTTTCTACTTTACATTTTGATGCATTAGTTTACTTCTAGATCATATTTTCTATTTCTATGTAAGCTTAGTCATCGTCACTGACCTTAAGTTCCAAAATTTTAAGTTTTGGCTGACAAAGTGGAATGAAAAGTAACAAACGTAGCAGCTATGCTAAGAAAAAAGGCTAACATAAAACTAGTAGTGAGTTTGTTTTCTTATTCCCTGCTTATGTTCAGTGGAGAGAGTGGGGCTTCTCTAATGGACAGTTCTGAACACATAAATAAGCTTCAGCTTTGAAGCACTGCAAGCACATCTATTTTCAGTGTCATTGGGCAAAAAACAGCATTTCTAAACTTAATTCAACTTTAATATTGGCAATGAATTTAGAGCTTTTGAATATGAATCTCTCAAGCATTTGTTGTGCGTAGTGCAATAGTAATGCCTCTCAATTCTGTAAAAGCAAATTAGTGAGCACTAAATGTATCCCTCTGAAAGCAAAAGTACATTTTGTACAGAAACAGAAATGTACACGTTTCCAAAAGTATTGTAAATGTGTGCTGCTGATGACTGAGCATTAGTAATGGAGTATAAGTATGTGGTTTGTTATTATGTGGATTACGTAAGTGTAGCTATGTCTTCAAATTTTCCTTGAGCACACAGCTCCTACATTAGTCTAAATGTTTAATTGTCTTGGACTAGCTCCATGTGAGAGTTCTGCTTATCCATGTGCAAATTAGATTAAAAATTAACCAAATCAGATTTTAAAAAAAAAACAAACAAACAAACTTTTTCTTACAAAATAGTGTGTGTTGATTTTTGCGGGGTAAATAGTTTCACAGGTAAACTTTGGGCCTTGATTTGCTAAACAGATATTGGTCCATAGAACTCATTTTTTTTCTGGAGTGGAGAACACTCAGCTATTAATTTAAAGCTGTTCATGACAGTAAGGAAACATTTCCCAACAAAACCTCACTCTGACCTATTAGAATAGTGGGAGGCCCATTAGCACAGAAAATCAGAAATGCAGGTAAAGGCAGGAGTAGAGAAATTGTAAATATAGCAATGGCAGGTACATTTTACATGTTATTTCTTTAACTACTGTAGAAGGATGCTATATTGAATGGTAGTTTAGACTTCCATAGTAGTGAAAATTCAAAAGGGGAGATTGGAAAGATGAAACAAAGGAAACTTTGAAAGTGAAATAAGTTACCCAAACTTTGGATTGAACAGATTTTGAATTGAATTTGTAAAAAGACTGGGTAAATGAGAAGGCTCTTCTGGTATCATCTCCTGGCAGATCACAAAGAGGCTGAAGGAATGTATTTGTAAAGACCTCTCAGTATTTTTCTGAACTTATTTCTGGTGGAGTTATTGCTATGGAACCACTGCTGTTGGATCTATAACTCTTTTCTTGTTGTCTGGACTTCATGCAATTTCATATCATTTACTCAGATTTTTTACTTTTTCTCTATATCTCACAAGAAGAAAGTATGTATTTTCCATCAAAATTTTCTGTTTTAATTGAGACTCTTATGAATGACTTCAGTTGACATGAATACTGATAACAGAAGGAATAATTACTTCTCTGACATGGGATGTTTATTGTTTTCTTTTTCCCTGGCTATATTCCTTGCAGGGTAAATGCTATGGTTCTTATCTTGTGGAGAGGGTGGTGTTAAAATTTAGCTCCTCCAAGTCCCATTAAGGCATACTAAAACTACTATTTGGACATCATACAAATATGTTCAATTGTCTTCTAAGGTTCATATACTTTTCTGTCTTACTGACTTGTGTCTGCAGCTGTCTAGATGATCCAGACTTGTTTCTGAGTGATTTGTGTGAATCCTCTTCTCTTCTGTATTTTCACAGGAGATGGTGAGCTCTATACTTTTGGAGAACCTGAGAATGGCAAGCTGGGATTATTGCCTGAACAGCTGAAGAACAATAGAGTCCCACAGCCTGTACAGGGAATTATGGAAAAGGTTAATAAGGTTGCTTGTGGTGGCGAACACACAGTAGTGCTTACAGGTAAGGTATTTAATTGCCTTTTTACAGCCCTGTAACTTAGTAATCTCAGTTTGCTTTAAAGAATTTACATCCCACTGTAAAGTAAGATTCTGTAGTGATGCTAACCAGAAGACCATTGTATATCAAGGATGTAGAAATCCACATGGTGGTTAACCTGAGTAAGTGCAGGCCTGTGCTGTCCTGTGCTATCATCCCTTTGCTGGAGGATAAACTTTGCAAGCTAATTGTAGCAGAAAAGCCTACAGGCAGCACCTACTCAGTACCAATGGTTATCTCAACTGCGTGCTCTTGCCTTTATCTAAAACTTCACATTCCCATGTGAATGTCATTTTTATTTGACAATGAAAATAATTATTTTATGTATTTGTTTATTTATTTATTTTGTAAGAAAACCATGTAAGAGCTCAGCTGACCAAAACAGGTTAACCTTTCTGTGGATGGAATCTGTGTGGCATGCTGTGCATGGTTGGAGGCACATTCAATTCCATGTAGCTCAGGTTTCCCAGCATATGAAGGGATGTAAGATTATTTGTACTAATCTATTTTTTTATTTATAGTGTTATCCCCAATGAATAGCATTTTAAGAGATACCTTACGAAGTCTGACTGCCTTTCTTACTGGGATCCTAACAAGCGCAAAACCAATGATCAACGTTTCTTTCTTCTGAGGAGCTTGAAATTAGTGTTGGGAGTGTGGGGAGGAAGTCTTAGATGAATTTTTCCAATCTGTAGTAGATTTAAATGACACAGAATATGCAGTGTTTAGAAAGTCTCTTTTCAATTAGCTGTTTAAGTAGCGAAAAAGTTGCACTATCTAATGGATGCCTAAATGGATTAAACATCTCTTGTAATACAAGCAACACCCGTGACTTCAGGTGAATTCTGTATTAAGGTGAGCAGAATCTTTCACATGCATATAAAACTAGGACAGACACAGCATATTAAACATACCATACAAGTATATAAAAATTATTTAATAGAACTGTTATATAGTAGTTCACAGAGTTGAATTTGTAGTAATTGGAAGTTGAAATATGGTCTATATTACTGTTTTACAAATCTTTTTTAGCACATTTCGAAATATCTCAATCAGCTGATTTGAATGGGAAGTTTTCTCAGTGATTAGAGCTGTTTCCATCAGTTGCAGAGGGTATCAGTGGGTGGGGTAAAATGGCTTGTCTCACACCTCTGAGGTTCGGTAAGTACCAGAGAAAATGATAGTTAACTACTTTTTTGTGCATATAAGAAATACTTTCTAAAGTTTTGGGTGAGTGAGTGAGTAAAGGAAATAGGATGCTATGCAGCACTTAAAACACACCAAGAATGGTAGTGTATTTCTAGAAATTTGAATGAGAAACTCAAAAAAAATATTACTTTTAGTATATATTTGTTTGTCATAATTTTATTTGTTGAAATGCATTCATTGGCTGACTGTGCCTAGATGGGTTCACAGTATGCAAAATAATGTTATGGTTTTAGGAGGTAGGAATTTAGGAGGTTCATAGCCATTGTCAGAACAAAAATTCCTACCAATTGGCTTCAAAATAGCTAAGTGTTTATTTTAAGTGTTATTTTATGTGTTTTAATTTTATTTTTTGTCAATATGGAGGACTTTTAAACAGATAAAAAAAGATTATACTAATAAGAGAGAAAAGCAATGTCTTTTGTAATCAGCTGTAATACACAAATAGTAAAATGGAAAAGGAAATTTGGAAAGAACAGAGAAATAACTTAGAACCTTATTATTGCATTGAATGTTTCCAAACAGTCTGGACCTAATGAAAATTCAACCTGAACAACTTCAAGAAATGAGACTCTTAGAAACAAGCAAAGTTTTCTTGAAAATTTCAGACGGATGGATGTGGGGTCTAAAGACCCTGAAAATTACAGATCAGTCGCTCTAACTTCTTTAGCTGTGTAGAAGTGTTGAGACAATTAAACAGTCTGTTCATAAACAACTGGAAGATAATTCAGACAATATTATAAGACCAATACAATTTCTTTCTGTCAGAAGTTAATAGTCACTAGATCTTATCTTTTGAATTTCATGAGGCTTTTGAATAGCTTTTAACAGAGATACTCTGGAATCAGGTATGAAACTATAGAGGACTGCACGTTGCAAAGAAGATAGCCATATTATGCTGTGAGTAGTAGTAACATTGTAGATATGTAAAAAGAAGTTTCGTGTTGTGGTGGTTTTACCCTGCTGGGCAGCTGAGGTCCACCACAACCACACTTTCACTTCCCCTGCTCAAAGGGAAAGGTGAGAGAATATGATGAAAAGGGTTTAAGGCTTGACATAAGGACAAGGAGGTCACTCACCTATTATCATCATGGGCAAAATAGTCTCAGCATAGGGAGATTAATGTTATTTATTACCTATTACTAACAAGCTAGAGCAGTGAGAAACTAAGAGCAAACCAAAACCATCTTTCCCCTATCCACCCCCTTCCTCTCCCCGAGCAGCACAGGGGAATGGGCAGTGGTGGCTGCGGTCAGTCCCTGACGCTTCGTCTCTGCCGCTCCCTCACGGTCCCTCCCTGCCCCTGCTCCCCGTGGGGTCCCTCCCACGGGATGCCGTCCTTCCCCAGCTGAGCCTGCGGGGGCTGCCCACAGGCAGCAGCTCTTCAAGCACTGCTCCCACACGGCTCCGTACCACGGGGTCCATCCATCCCCCAGGAGCAAACTGCTCCAGCACGGGTCCCCCACGGGTGGGCGGCAGCTCCCCCCAGACCCCTGCTCCTGCGTGGGCTCCTCTCCACGGGCTGCAGCTCTGGCCCGGGGCCTGCTCCTGCGGGGGCTCTCCATGGGCCGCAGCCTCCTCCAGGCCACATCCACCTGCTCCCCGTGGGCTCCTCCATGGGCTGCAGCGTGGAGATCTGCTCCGTGTGGGACCCATGGGCTGCAGGGGGACAGCCTGCTCCACCAGGGGCCTCTCCACAGCCCGCAGGGGAACTGCTGCTGCCTGCCTGGAGCACCTCCTGCCCTCCTGCTGCACTGACCTGGGGGGCTGCAGGGCTGGGCCTCACTCCTTGCTCTCCCAGCCACTGTGGCACAGCAGAGTTTTTTCCCTTTCTTAAATCTGCTCTCCCATCACTTACTGGCTCAGCTCTGGCTAGCGGCAGGTCCCTTGGAGCTGGTGAAACTGGCCCTTATCTAACATGGGGCAGCTCCTGAACTCTTCTCACAGAGGCCATCCCTGCAGCCCCCCTGTTTCCAAAACCTTGCCACATGAACCCAATACATGTGCAAAACCACCAAGTTTACATTCCACTGCATGAAGGACTTTCATGAGTTCTGCTGGAACAGTGTGTACATTTTGATCATTGCATTTTTGGAAAGGCATAAAATGATTTGGAGAGTCCATAGTGAAACAATAAGGATATCAAAGGGTAAGAAAACATAACCTGAGAGGAAAGTTTTAAAAAAGTGGAACTGGTTAAGCTAAGAAAAGGAAACTAAGGAGAGACATGGCACCACTTTTCACTGGCATAAATTCCTCCTTAGAAGGAAGGTTATCAATTGTTCTCTTTGTGGGACCTCGGAGTAGAACTCCGGTTGCAACACAGGTTAAGTTAGATGTTAAGTAGAATTTTCCATCATAAGGATGGACACGTTTAAAAAACTGAGGCATCTCAGTGACTGTGGTATCTTTGTGAGCAAAGAAGAAATAGTAGGATGCAGGGAAGTATGGAACAGTCAGTCTGCCTTCTCCTTCAGAAAGCATGTTATGTTTTTTCTGCAATCTGCTGGCATAGTTCTTTCCATATTCCCATTACAGCCTTTTTTGTGGCTGTCTTGTTTTAATCTAATCATGTATCTTATTCCTGGGAGATTCTGGGAGCTTCAGTAATTCAAACAGAAGACTCCTTCCTTCTTCTCAGACTTCTCCTGACCATCCTGTTTGAGGTGGTATCTGCCTGTCAAAATTTCTATTCATTGGATTTAATAATTATAAAATACTATAGAAGCAGGAAAGGGGTGTTTGACTTTGCCCACAGATTATTTCAAAATTATCAGTTTTAGCTTTTATGAATTTAGCTTTTATGAATTCCACAACTGTATAGCATGCCTGTAATTAATCTTCTATCAAAATGCAAAAGCTATAAAAACAAGTAGGTTTTGTAAGTCCTTAAATCTGTATTTTGGAAATGCTAAGTAGTCATCTGTTGTCAATCTGGCAGAGTGCCTTCAAGGTTATGATATCAAAGTTTCTAAAATATAAACTGAAAATCTATCTGGGGGGGATTTTAAGTAATTTGATGTGATACTGTACTGCAAGTCACTGGAGAGAATAAAGGTGGAAGTGATGTGCTGGAAATAGTTATGTGTAATGATGAGACAAGCTGCAAGATTCTGGGTAAATCAAAACTCCTTTGGGAAGAGTATGAAGAGGAAACAACAGTAGCCAATCCAGGAAATAATGCAAGCATTTGTCTACATTTGAAAGGCTTTGTCTCTGTTCTTCCACCAGCATACAGTCTCACCCTGGCAGTATTCTGTCATAAAATAAATTTCTTTACATGAAATCCGATTATCATTATTAGGAAAAAAATTACCATAAATTTAAAGCTAGCAAATATATAAATCCTGGCATTATTTTATGGGTTATAAAGTGAAGTTCAGCAAAAAGAATTAGATTATCATTATTGATTTTTTTGACCGTAAATCTCAAACCAACCAAAAGATATTTTGTCTTAATGGTATTTCATGTGATAAAATTTCATTAAAACAAATGACTTCTACAGAGATTTTGTAGGAAGATGTAGACCTGGATGATATTTGCATTATAGTTAAATCTTACAGGAGATAAAAGTAGAACACAGAGGCAAACTATAAATGCCAAAAAAAATATGAAGAAAACACCATAGTAAATCATTGTCTTGCTCTGTAAGATTTATTTGCCTATGGAAATAGATGATGTAATAGAAGACGCATAAGAAATTCAGTGCAGACTTAGCTGTCAGTTGATGATCAAAGTGCTGTGTGCCAATAGTTCCAGTTGGGTCAAGAGAAGAAGAAAACAATATCCTCTGACAAAAATGCCTAAAGATTGATAGTTGCTGTGATAAGAGTGAAAGGTCAGATAGAAGATTTTAAATGTAATTCAGCTATCATTATTCAGTGCCTAGTAACGTTATGGAGGAGATTATTCTGGGAGTTACTGAAAAACACTTGAATGACAGGATAGTCATTGATCATAGCCAACACAGGTTCACAAGGGGAAAGTCCTGTTAACTAATTCAATTTCCTTTTATGACAAGGTTACCCACCTAGTTGACCAAGGGAAGACAGTTGATGTTATCTTTTTAGATTTTAGCAAAGCTTTCAATACTGTCTCTCACAGTATCCTTATAGAATCATAGGATCAGTAAAGTTGGAAAAGACTTCCAAGGTCATCTGGTCCAACCATCCCCCTACCACCAATACCACTAATATCATCCACTAAACCACATCCCTAAGCACCAGGTCCAATGTTTCTTTAAACAACCCCAGGGATAGTGACACTACCACCTCCTTGAGCAATCCATTCCAATGCCTGACTACTCTTTCTGAGAAGAAATGTCTTCTGATTTCCAACCTAAACCTTGTGTGGTGCAACTTGAGGCCATTTCCTCTTGTTCTAACTCTAGTTATTTGCAAGAAAAGGACAACCCCCAGCTCCCCACAATTTCCTTTTGGGTAGTTGGAGAGAGCAATAAGGTCTCCTTTCAGCCTCCTCCAGACTAAACACCCCCAGTTCCCTCAGCCGCTCCTCACAGGACTTGTGTTCCAGGCCCTTCACCACCAGCTTTGTAGTCCTTCTCTGGACACATTCCAGGGCCTCGATGTCTTTCTTGTAGTGAGGGGCTTTGTGGACAAAACATCCAGCATACAGCTAGACAAGCATATAATATGATGGGCGAACAATTAGCTGACAGTTGGAACTCCAAGGGCTATAATAACTGAGGTTACATTTAAATGGGGGCAGACAATCACTAGTGGGGTTCCCAAAGACTCCATTTTAGGGGCAGTTCTCTTCAGTGTTTTTATTAATCATTCAGACACGGGACTCAAATAACTAATACTAAACATGCTAAGTAAGTTTGCAGATGGTACTAAATTAGGTGTTGACTACCTCAACAGGGGATAGTAGAGGGGCCTAGCGGAGAGATTTTGACAAGTGAGAGGGCTGGGCAACCACCAACTGTATGAAATTTAACAAGACCAAGAACAGGATTCTGCACCTGGGATGAGGCAATCCTGGATATATGTACAGACGGGGGGGTGATAGGCTGGAGCACAGCCCTGTGGAAAGGGATCTGGGGGTTCTGGTTAACAGCAAGGTGAATACAAGTCAGCAGTGTGTCCTGGCAGCCAGGAGGGCCAACCGTCCCCTGGGGTGCATCGGGCACAGCACTGCTAGCTGGTTGAGGGAAAGCATTGCCCCAGTCTGCTCTGTGCTGGTGTGGCCTCACCTCGAGTACAATGTGCAGTTTGGGGCACCATGGTATAAAAAGAATATAAAGCTATTAGAGTCCAAAGGAGGACTACAAAAATGATGAAGGGTCTAGAGGACAGGATGTATGAGGAGCAGCTGAAGTCACTCAGTTTGTTCAGCCTAAAGAAGAGACAACTCAGGGGTGACTTCATAGCAGCCTGCAGCTGCCTCATGAGGGGACCGGAGGGGCAGGTGCTGAGTTCTGCTCACTGGTGACCAGTGACAGAACCCAAGGGAATGGCATGGAGCTGTCAGGAGAGGTTCAGGGTGGATATTAGGAAAAGGTTCTTCAGTGACAGGGTGATTGGGAACTGGTGTAGGCTCTGCTCAGTCAAGTCACTGAGCCTACTGGAGTTCGAGAAGCATTTGAACAACGCTCTCAGGCATACAGTTTAATTTTAGGTAGTCCTGTGTGGAGCCAAGAGTTGGTCTTGATCGTCCTTGTTGCCCCCTTCCAGTTTGGGGTATTCTATAGATCTATGATTCTATCATTAAATAAGCTACAGGTATGAAATTCTGCCTCAGACACTTCGAACAAAAGAGTACAGTTAATAGAAATATCTAAAGTGAAGGGTGCATTGTCAGTTGTGTTGACGTACAGAAATCTTTCAGACTCAAACTTGTGAAAATATTTGGGAAACGAGCTATATTGGGACACTGTAATCATTTAAAAAGTGAGTGTAACATACATGCATTTAGGCTTTGCACCATAAAGTCAACTTGTAATACATACTGGAGTGTATGTTGCATCCCAAGATGAAGTGGTGTGACCACAAATTCAAAACTCTGAAGAGGGATATGGCTTCAAAGAGCCTCAGAAACATTTATATCTTTTAAGTTCATTTTCTTAAATTAGTAAATTCCTAAACTTTCAATTTTGAAGAAATCCTGAATTTCATGTCATGTACAAAAGGGTACTGCTTGGCTTTAATAACACCATATATGCAGATACAGTTTTCATCTTTCCAGGGTCTTTCCAGTTTTTTGGGGTGTGTCATTTCAGTCTTAACAAGGAGTGAGTGTCTGGTTATTGTATATTTTTCTGTTTCATCTATCTCATTAACATAGGAATAAGATAGGAGCAAATGTCATAGGGAGAAACTGTTGTACATCTTTTTTTGTTTCTTGTCATCAGTTCTACTTAGGGATCATCAAATTAGAAGAAAGCATAATCCAGTTATCTTGTTGAGTATGAGACAAGTTTCTTCCTGACTCTCATGCATAATTAGTCTATTCCAAAGCACTTCATTTTATTTCTTTATTATGACTGTCTTATCTACTCTATTGGTAATTTTGCACGGTAAGAACCATTGTTATCTGGGTTATTAAATCAAACTGCTGTTTGGAATCTCTCCAGCAATGTATTGGAGTAAATGGTAGAATCTAGACTGGAAAATAATTTTGTGGTCTGAAATTCCAAAATGGGAAACTTTTTTTTTTTTTTTCCAGAGAACAAAAAAATAAATATCACTATTACTTGATAACAGTAATAAGGGGGAAAAAAGGAAAAGAAAACGAAACAAAACAAAACACTTTTTAAATATACAGTGTTTCAGAGATTTTGAATACGGGATTGGAAACCATCTTCCCTACAGCTCTTGTTACTTCTTCCTTTAATATTTGCATTTGTTCTAGAGAATAAATAGAAGAACGCATAAATTCAGTTGCTGCAAAAGTTTTCTCTCTTTGTAGCAGCACAAACTTCCTCATTTCATAACAGTCTTAGCAGCCAGTTCATGAAGATCATATCCTCATTTCAGATGATTTCTTTTATTCAGACTAAAAAAACTGTTATCCATGATTCTTGCAAAAGCCTCCTACCAAAAATGAAAGCTGTTGGTACCGTCACCTTGAAAAGAAATGAGCGCACAGCAATCCAGACTTGTGTACTTTTTCAATAAAGCCTTTTAAAAAGTAGCGTGAAAGCAACTTGTGAATCTAGAAGTTGAGAAGAAACAGATGATTGGGAGTGGCCTCAGTTTCTTTATATGTTACCGCCTTTTATTCTCTGAAGGGAGGGAAAGAAAAGATATCTTTTCAAAGGAAAGAAGTGAAAGCAGTTCTTGGAGAATGGGTCACTTGACATTACAATACAACACATTAGTGCGTTAGCATGTAAAATGATGGATTTTTATCTTCCTTCTCAAGGTCTTTTAAAAAGAAAAGGAAGTCAAGATACCCTTTTGAAAGAGAATGAGAAGGATGAAAAAGCACTACCTTTTTATGACAGAACTGAGAGACTGTTCAAACTGTATAGGATTATCTAGATTTTTCAAACAATTCTTAAGTCTGCATGCTATTGATACTGAAATCTCCAAATCCAATTATGAGCTGTGGTAAAACTGAGTATTATGTCAACAGCTGATTTTTACAGTAACATTTTTCTGCGTAAGCTGTTCAAAAATAAAGCTATAGTAAGACTGAATAGCCCATTGACAGAATAATAGTAATAATAATGTTCAGGGGAAATGAAGACATATGGAGATCTGTGAGTGTAACTGTTTTTTTTATGTTATTCTTCTGCACATTTTTAACTTTGTATGTAGCCTTAAATGTGTAGCGAGGAATGCATGGATCTTGGAGGCTCTTGAAGCTCCCTCAGTTCTTTCAGCAAATAGCATGTGTTAAAAAAAATCTGAAAATACACATTTTTGCCTAGGACTATTACTTCTATAGTGACAACTGTCATTGAGATTGAAGAACTCTTATGTACTCCAGAAGAAGCTTGTAAAGGTGGATGGTATCCTTTTGAACACAGTTAGTGGGAAATATCCCTGTTCTTCCAAAACAGGAAATACAGGAAGTAAAGGAGAAGCGATCCCAGCACCCAAGAGGCCAAGACAGGACTTGGGCTCTTTCCCCTGCATACTGTTAACAAAGCTGAGCCATCCTCATGCTTCACTAAAGCGTTGGAGGGAAAGGTGCTTCCGTCATGCTTCTGTGGCTGTGTGTCTTTCACCCTCCACTTGTATCACTCTGGTACTGTCTTGACCATACCACAGGAAACTGCATCAGTTAAAAAGTAAAAAAAAAATACAACAACAAAAAAACACAAAACAAACAAACAAACAAACAAAAAAGCCACAACTTGTTTTACTGAGCTGAGCTGTCTTACTGTGTAGCCAGGTGGATGGATAGCAAAGACAGTGCAAGCAAGATAGAAGAATGGGAGAGTGACATCTTCCCTTTGGGTGGTGTTCCACTTATTTCATCTAATCATATTGTTGGGACTGGGGACAGTAAGAAGTCAGCAACCATGGGACTGTATCCCCTTTTGGATTCATGTTGTCATGAAATTCATTTGCAATTACAAGTTCAGAATGGAGTTCAGCTCTGTCATTTTCTCACAAAGTCTGTGAGATTGCTTTGCCACAGACTTTTGTTTATCCCCATTTCTGCTAAGTGGAATTATCACTGAGGTTAGGCCTCACTTTTGCACAAGAGATGAATCGTTTAAGAATGGTGCAAGGTTTTTGTCTTTCTATGCCTTGATAAATGACTAATAAGCAAATTTTAGGAGGAGAAAAATTCAGGTGCCTGTGCTATTTAGAGGCAGAAGAGAAATTCATTCTTCTTATGAAGGCACTCTAAACTGGTTTTGGATTGATCTCATTCTCAATAGCAATGGGGGAAGAAAATAGTACCCTGTACTTTTAAAGTTAGCATCTCTAAACACAAATGCCTTTAGAGGTCTCACCTGTTTTATGAAGAAGGCATTGCATATTGCAACCCAAGATTAAAGATTATATGAAAAAACTCCAACTTCACTCAAAATAATTATGTGAATCAGATAGAGCTGTATATTTTGAAAATTATAAGATCTGGTTTTCAAGGAAGAAAGACAAATGGCATACTTTTAAATAGGATTTATGGAGTCAAACATTCTGAGAAAGCCATTTCCTAAAATGAAGGTAAGACTTCTTCAGTTCACTTATATGAGGTATCTTTCAGGAATCGTTTATTGGTTCTTATCCAGAAAGTCAAAATGTCACAGATAAATTCAGGTGTTTTTTTTTTTTTTTTTTTTTTTTTTTAAAGATCCCCAAAGATGTTCAGTGCTTTCTTGCACTGAAATTTCCAGTAGAGGGAGCTTTACAATTACATTCAGTAGAAAAATGACTGTGAGTATTTTGCGTCTCCAATTTAAAACAGTGTGAGACCATTTTCTTTTTTTTATGATGTAAATTGGTGACATCTTCATATGGAACAATTCTGAAAGGGGCAGAAAGGGCAAACTGTTTTCTAAAAAGAAAATTTCCATATTTAGTGTTACAGTATTTCGTCATGGTTCCTCTGAAATTGAAGTTCTGTATAAAGCAGTAAGTGTGTTACTATGGTGGTAATATCAAATCTGGTCCATTCTCTGCTTTCTCCTTCCCTGAAGGTAGCAAGGATTAGTTTGGAGTGAATGGTAACAACTTGTTTTTAATACTTCTGCGGTTTGTTGCTGGCCCAAGAGCAACAGCAAAAGAGTTGCACAGAGTTGCACAGAATAAATGACTTCAGTGGCACTGACACTTACTTGGCTATTCCAGTGACCTTCTGTCCTTGACTCAAAGAAGTGCTCAAAAAGGAAAGGTTCTCTTTCTATTCTTTTTTCACACATTCAGCTGTAAATGCCTATTCCTATCTTGTTCTTGAAGATGCTGAGGTTTTTGGCCTGGTGGCATCCATGTGGCAAGAGCAGGCGTGCTCTGCACTGTTTTCATGACAATGATGTAAGGATATATTGCTCCTAAGTCACAGTTCTTTTTGCTTGAGGTATGATATTTATTTTTTGACCTTCCCAATCCTTCACAGGTTTTCATGAAGTTTTTTCAAGTTTTAATTAGTATTTTTCTAGCTTTTCCTTTGTTGCCTACATGCAGAAACAAACAAACAAACAAACAAAAATGAGAAAAAACCAACCACCCAGGAAATAAAATTCCAAGAAAACATCTTTTCCCAGAAATACTTAGTCTTTGAGTTTCTCTTTTCATCACCTCATCAAGTTTTCTAAGCTTCACAGTCATCTCCTGTTGAGTGCAAGGGATGGGCACACCAACAATCTTTATTGTTTGGAGAACATCACATTCTTTTCCTGGGCACAGACAGTCCATTAAATGGAAAAATATATATATAAATGTGGAAAGGTTATTATTCTGTAACAAGATAACACACTTATAATGTTCTCTGTATTTAATTCCAGGGTGATTCAGTAGCCAAAGACAATACTGAAACTTGTTCTGTTATTGTTCCAGGATATTCTTCCTCACAAATCATTTGTGTTTTAAAGGGGTCTATTCTATTACATTTGGGGTCATACAGTATATATGTAGGTAACCAGAAATTAAGGTTAGACTACTGTACTTGAAAATGCACTAAACATTGTGGTCTTGAGTTAGTTGTGGTGCATAAACTCCCATAACATTTCGCATTGCCTAATATTTTGTGTACGTGTGGTCTGTGGATTATTTGCAGTTATGTTAGAAATATTAAATACTGAACCATTCAACATTATTTCCTGCATATTGTCACCTCTTTTTTGTGTTGTTATTAACTGATAAATTTAATTGTTCAGATGGTGTTTTTTTAAACTGATGAAACAGTACTTTTTGATGCTGATGTAGTTTGACTTTCATTTGGCTAATAGAAAGCAGGTTATAACCTATCATGGAATCACAGAATGCTTTGGGTTGGAAGGAACCTTAAAGACCACCCGGTTCCAACCCCCTGCCATGGGCAGGGACACCTCCCACCAGACCAGGTTGCCCAAAGCCCCATCCAGCCTGGCCTTGAGCACCTCCAGGGACGGGGCATCCACAGCTTCTCTGGGCAGCCTGTGCCAGGGCCTCACCACCCTCTGAGTAAAGAATTTCCTGTAGCAGCTTATTTATTCTTAACTTTGCCTGTACATTTTCAGAGACAGATGTATATACTTTTGGACTTGGACAGTATGGGCAGCTGGGACATGGCACTCTGATTTTTGAAACTTCAGTACCAAAGTCTGTGAAACACTTGAGGAGGCGTAAAATACATAACGTAACATGTGGAGAAAATCACACTGCTGTAATAGCAGGTATGTATGTGGAAAATTAAGAAATGCACTTGCAGTTTCTCTGTACTGTTAAAGCTTTCGTTATAAAATGAGTAGTAGAAGAAGGCATTGCAATCTTACTGGTTCTAAAGGTTAAGGAGTTAGTGACAAATTCAGATTCAATATTAGGAATTTCAGAATCACAGCCATGCATAGTTTTGTATACAATATCTCCTGGAGAATTGCAACCTCATAATCATTTATTGCTAACAAGTATGCTTGTTTAGGAGCCTTTCTTCTTCTTTTTTTTTTTTTTTAGTTACACAGTTTCAATCCTATTGTTTCATTTTTCCCCAGATTGTCTAGACTAACTCTAATCTTAGCCAGTCCTTTGTCTGAAAGAATACGTACTTTTAGATCATATTCATCTGTTGAGAATCTAAAAATAATTTTTTGGTTTCTGCTTTGGGGACAGAAATAATTCCTTACTTGCACGGCCTGTTACTTTGTTTCTAATGGTTTTGTCCTGGTTTTCTGTTGAGTCTTTGTTGTTAATAACATTATTTTTTTCCACATACAGAGAATGGCCTCATGTTTACTTTTGGAGATGGGCGACACGGCAAGTTAGGCCTCGGAGAAGAGAATTTTGCGAATCAGTTTGATCCCGCTCTGTGTTCTAATTTTTTGAGTTTCACAGTCCTTTTGGTAAAACTTTTTGTCATGCTTCTCAGATATCAAGATGTTAATATTCTTATGAAATGTTATTTATGAGAGCTGAAATCTCATTACAGAAAGATTTTGCCTGCAACGTTTAATTAGTAGATAGCCTAGATAAGAGAAGGCTCAGGAATAATCTTATCAATGGCTATAAATACCTGAAGGGAGGATGTGAAGAGGAAAACACTGCAAACAGAGGAAGACACAGAGGAAAACACTAGTGCCAGGATAAGAGTCAGTGGGCACAAACTGGAACACAGGAGGATCCCTCTGAACATCAGAAAGCACTCCAGTGCTGTGTGGGTGATGGAGCACTGACAGGTGGTCCAGAGAAGTTGTGGAATCTCCCACCTTGGAGATCCTTAAGAGCTGTAGGACGTGGCCCTGGGCAACCTGCTCTAGGTGGCCCTTGTTTGAGCAGGGTGTTGAAGCAGGCGTTGAAACATTACTCGAGGTTGAGCAAAATTAGAGACTTAAGGACGTGGCTTTCAGTTCTGTTTGTTCACAGGACTTAGAGTTTAAAAAGTTTTATCAGAAGTGGTATAAAGGTTTTGAACTTTTTTAAAATGGAAACCTCTGATCTGCCAGTAATAATACCTTGTCTATTGGAGGTCGTAGGACAGTTATCTGTAGTCTGCATTTGACTCACTGAAAATAATTAGCAACAGTCCTTTAAAATAAATAGCATAAATAGTCCTTTAAAATAATTAGCAACAGTCCTTTGAAGATCAGTGGAAATATCTTTGTTTTCCTCTGTATCAGTAGTTTCTTAGCCTTATCTAATGTGTTGTTGAATACAAATATATTGTATGTTAGTGAGGGGAAATGAACATAGATCATTACTTATTAATAATCACAATTATGTACTTTTATTTAACTAAAGTCAGCAGCAACTAGGTTTGAAGTAACTTAGTATCTCTTGTTTTGGTTTTCTTATTATCTAAGTCCCTGGGGATAATTATAAGAAAATGAGATCCTTGTGTTGATGCTTGCAAATGAAATAATCAGAACTTTGTTTTGGTGCTGTAGGTGGCTTGTGGTGGTTGTCACATGCTTGTTTTTGCTACTCCAAGACCTAAAGAATCTGAAGAAATCCTCTTAGAAGATTTATATGAGAGCCGTTTGATTGCTACTATCTCTAACATGAGTGGAGAGTCACTAGTAACAAACACCTTACAACTAACATCAGCCCGAATGCGACGTCGAGAGAGGGTAAATTGAGAGCTGTTGGGAGTTGCCATACTTTTTGTGGGAAACAGTTGCTTTTTAAACTGAAGTAACAGCGTATACTCGGCAGACAAATAAATCTCATTCAAATATGTGTTTAATTTTAATGTATAAAAAGAAGAATGAATTTCCACCCTCTTCCCAAATTGATGCAGGTAAAAAGATAGCTATTGGCCAGATTTTATTTGTTTACATGTATGAAAATCACTCAAATTGGGCTTGTACTTTTTAAAATTCTAAAATATGTATTCTGTTCCTTTGCATTTTTCAAAATATCTTAGAAATACAATTAAATAGGCAAGAATCTGACTCCTTTTGATGTTCCCTCTGAGTCCCTGAATAGATCAAGCAAGTTTATACATTTTCAAAGAGAATCTCTCATAATCGTCTTAAAAGAATCTTAAGATTCTGTTGCTACTTGCAACAGTGTTTCTTCTCCTTTATTTCCAGCTACATATTCCATGTGTTTTCCTTGAGCAGCACAGTGGGATGGTCATCTTACTGTCCTGTCTGAAATCTAGCTCCATCACAAAAACACAAAAGAATAGTTTTCTTTCATTTTGTAAAAATGTAGTGATGCTGTGGATCAAATACCTCAATGCAATTGAGAAACAAGTATTTTGATTTTATTTTAAATAAAAATCAAAGTTCTCTTTCTTCTTTGTCTGTATTTTAAGACTGCTTGGGATTATTGTGTAGAAACCATCTAAAATATTCCATTATGCATCTCTCCAGTTTTTAGGACTACAAATAATCAGTATGTTCAATAAATCAAGTTTATACTTGTATAACAAAGTTACAATGCTGTATCATCAAATGAAGGAAAACACCATTCTTATGTATGGGACGTTATTTATGTTTAATTTTTCTACCCTTATCTTTGGGATTTTCTCAATATATGTTTTTTTAATCTTATAAAGGAAAGGTCACCAGAACAGTTGATTCGAATGGCACGAACTCTGCCTCCACTGGGAGAACCCTTCTTAAAATCTTCATTGCACGTGTCTAGCAACACCAGCCCACTCTGTTTTTCTGCAACAAGTCATCCTAAAGCTTTGCCTGTGGAGGAGAGACACCATGAAAAAGGTGAATTGTCACCACGTTTTGCTACTCTTTTCTGAGAATTATGTAGTTTGTTTTTCATCATTCATAAATGAATGCTCAGTTTGAACACAAAAGAAGGCTCCAGTTCAGCCTTAACTAATGAGCGTTTGACAGAATACAGACACAGAAATTGAGAAATATGTACAAAAAATGGCCTCAAACTTGGTTCATGTTTGGAAAATGTGCATAAAGATTTAGAGAAGGGATGAGTGAAAGAAAAGCAATGCTTATAGAAATACAAGCTTATAGAAATACAACTTTATAAAAAGATTTGTAACCACTTTCTCTGTTGTCATGATGAAAAAGAATTACAGAGAAAAAGTAATTAGGAAACATATTAAAGACTCAGGAAGGTTTAACGGAGACCTTGGATAAGAAAAGAAGTATACTAATTCATACAGGAGCTTTCTTCCTCCTTTGGAAATTAAAAGTACTGTTCACTTTCTGTTGTCTAAGATAATAAGGATTTAGAATATCCTAGCTAATGCCAAAACCAGGATAACAGTGATGGATTGATTGGACTTGTGCACAGGTTCTCTAGAGCAGTACTGGAATTACCTGAATTCCTCAGGGTGTGTGATTTCCTGGAAGAAGGAATGCTGAAGAGTGCAGAATGCAGTGTTTCATGTAAAAGTTAGTTCAGATTGATTGGACAGTCAAATCCAATTTGACAGTAATTAATTCAGCTAGAATTAAAATGATTATTAGTAGAGTTGCTAGCATGTCCACAGTAGTTCCAGGAAAGCATTGCAGTGAAATCTGAAGTGTATTTAGAGTCTTTTGAGGTCTAAAACCTAGGGTTTTGTGCCGTAAGAAACTAGTCATACACCTAATGAACCTGAAAATATACAAACATTTTTATTATGCTGTGTTGGTGTTACTGAACTCACTCTGCATCCTCTACACAGGTAATGTGCAATGTAGATAATATGCCTGCAGATAATTTACTCTAATTGCTGCACTATTATTGAGAGATTATCTTTGTTCCGTGCAACATATCTTTGTTAAGCTTTGTTCCGTGTAACATGTATCCTTTGAAAGCCTGCAAAAATGGGCAGAGATCAGCAGTGCACTGAGGTTAGATTTTTGAGCTACCATTAATGTTAATACTGATGAAAATGAGGTGGAAGTGTTTATGCTGTGTCTTAGGTTGGGAGGATGAGGAATCTCACAACTTCAGCCTAATGTCAGTAAAATACCGCTCATCTCTCTTTTACAAGAGTAGGCTGTACTGCTTGATATATGTCACTTACTCAGATTATATTTGTTTACCTTGAAGAAAAGAATCATCACAAAGATGAACCTGAAGGCTCTGCAGAAGATTCAGATAATGAAAATAAAGACAGAAACCTTGGAGATACAACTGACATCCTAAATATGGTAATATATTCCACTAATGAATCTGTGAGTCAATTGCTTTTGTGCAGGGGGACAACACAAATAAGTCATGTTTCAAGTTCTAGTACAGAACTTTTGTATAGCCCAGAACTTCATATGTGACATGAAGAAGTAATGACATACTGTTAAATGAGCATGCATTCAATGTCATCATTATGCAATGAAAACGTTTACTTTCATTTTCCAAGTGATGTTGTATTACGACACTGAAGCACAACCACAACCCCTCCCAACACTTTAGCTCTGGATATCAGAAAGAAAATAAGAGCATTGGATACCCCATAGTGATCTCTATCTCTAAACTTCTTCCTCTTTATGATTTCCAGGAGAGAGAACCACAGGAAAAGAAACAGATCTCTCTGTTCTTTAAAGAGATTTTTTAGTATAGGTGGTTCATATTAAAGGGAGGACCAAAATGGAGATGGTTTGATTATTTGGTGATCCTCAAACATGTTCCAACGTTTTTCTTATTTAAAAACTGTTCACTGTATCACTCGTGCATCTTCCCAAAACATTTTTTTCTCACAGCAGGTAGGGCATATCCTGGCCTTAACCCAGTGCAGCAGAAATAGAGTTTTTGTTTTCCTTCAATGGAATGTAAACAAATCTGCAAATCACTGTGGACCCAGCTCAAGATATCTTGTCAGTTGTACTGGGGAGATTGCACGTTTTACAAATGATTAGTTGTTAGTACTTAACAAGTTCTTAGTAATTTAACAATCTGTGCCTACTGTATAAACTTAAGACTTAGAAAACTTCGTTTACAAGAAAAAATTGTTTTCAGATGTGATGAACAACATGGCTTTAATCGACATAACACTTTATATGCTAGACTTCTTTCCCCTTTTTCTTTTTGTATCCATTATGAGTCAGTTTCAAAACATCAGAATGAAACAGTAAATTTGAAAAACATCTGTCAGGTAAACTTGTCAAAATAAAAAAACAAAGCCAATTGATCTTCATGAATTTAAATGAAAGTAAGCTGTTACAGCATAGATGTTTAAATTCTTCTAAACTGTGGGAACATCTATTTTGTTGACAAGTGTTTGAGCAGGAAAAGCCTTCAATGGCATGTTGATGGTATAGGTTCTGGAAGTCAGAAACCAGAACTATTTATGCCCATTGTCTTGAAAAAGAATATGGTGGTTAAAGCATAAGCAGTTAGCCAACAGCTGCAGAGAGTATTTTCTACTCGTTTATAATATATGGGAAAGGATGGCAAGAATCTCACTATTCTTGCCCACCTAGTAGTATTCTTCATTGCCTTGCCTTTTATGTTTTTCTTGTTGAGACATAAAGGCATCAGATTCCAATGAAAATTTCTGCTATAGTGCTTCCTTACTGAATGAGACTGGTAAGGATACACAGAAACCTTGTAAAATGGTATACTGCATATTTCCTTTGAAATAGCATGAAGATTTGAGCTTCATTACAGAAACCATAGCTTTCATTTAACTAGCAATTTAATTGGCAAGCATGAGGCTTGAAAAATTGTCTAAGGCTCTCCAATGAAAACGTTTTCTGAAAATGTAGATACGATGTCATTGGGTACCCCTACCTTACTAGTTATATTCATTCTTTAATAGATATCTCATTCTTTGCAGACACACGTGATGAAATTGAATTCCAGTGACAAGTCCTTAATATTATCACCAATCCAAAAACAAAAGGTACTGTAACTAATTACATACGTATATTTATACTCATGTTTAAAAGATTTTCAATCCTTGTATTATCCATGTACTTCTTTGTTTTGTTCTGAGATTTAATGAAAGCTAGGCAAATTTTATAGACCTTCTCTTGCTATAGGAGGAATATCCAAGAGGTAAAATTATAAAAAGCTAGCTGAAGTCAGGGAGGATTTGTGCAGGCACATAGAACTCGCATGGAGCAGTTTGAAATGAGAGTGTATTGTACTCTGCCAGTCTAAGGAGCAAGAGGCTAATTGTAAACACTTTATAATTTAGCCTGGTAACATACATGTCTCCTGTTTTGTTGATACCAGAATAGTTTTAACTAGTTTAACTGACTTTTGGGACACAAAATAAGTAAAGATTTTATTTAAAAAAAAAAAAAAAACAACACAAAACTTGAATATATTTAAAGGACCAATAATACTGGTCTTAATTATAAAATTAAAATATCTTGAAATTATTGCTGTGCTTTACTCCTAAAATGATAACAGTGTTTCAGCATTTTGGTATATTTCATTATTGTTTCATTCTACATTAAAAAAAAGATTTTGCAGAATTGGTTAAGTAAGGGTAAACTTCAAAGCAGAAAGACAAAAGATTTTCAAACTTAATAGAAAAAACGTAACAGTAACTGCATTAGAAGATATTCCAAGGGGACAGGTGGAAAAAGGTATATGAGAACTGTTATTCTTTCCTTCTGTTCACACTACCTCTCTCACAAATTGCTGTTACTCTAGCTTATGGGATGTGATAGTGGCTGAATAGTTAGTTTTGTATTCATGCTACGTGCTTGGACAGTGAAAAACAGTACGTTTGCCATCAACATGATGTTATATTCTTCTAATATGTATACATCTAAATTAATTTCATTTGAAATACTCCACCTGTTATGTTACCTTTTGGTCCCATCACACAAATTGTTTCTTTTCTTGTTTAAATGTTTCTGTAGTCTTTCTTCTGCTGTCATTTGTCCTTAATCTTTTCCTTCTTTCTTTTTAATTTTCTGCTTCTCATGTGGAATAGAAGAACAATAAAAATGTGAAACTTAAAAGAGATGGTAAGGGTGGGCTGAAAACCACTGATTCTGATTTCATGCAGAAAGGTCCAGAATTAGACTCTGGTTCTTTACAAAAGCGGTCTTCACTTTCAGAGTCACCAAGACAATATGCAGATTTAGAAAAAAGTAGTGCCTTTGTAGGGAAACCTGTGGCCAAAAAAATTAGAATGAAAGGTAAATCTGAGCATGCACAAAGTGTTAGTACCTCGAAAAGTGGTGTTCAACAAAGCAAGGACAGATGTATATTAGTGAGAAGGGAAAAAGAATATTCAGAAAATCCTGAAATTGCCAGAGAGGAAGTAACCCATTATTTTCCCCCTGAAAAACAATTTCTGACTGAAAAAGAAAATTATTCAGATAAAAAGTCAAAAGTTGTTAGATCTAAGCAATCCCTTAAAATAGATGTACTTCCATCTGCATCCAGTAAGCAGCTCCAGACTGGTTTAATTGCAGAAAAATCCAGTCTTGTTGAAAACCAAGGAAATCAAGAAGCAGTAGAAAGTGGAAACAAAATAAAGAATGCTGTTGAAAAATCTAATAAATGTGAAAGAATAGGTGTCAGACAGAAAGAAAATAATGTAGAGGAGAGGGAGTTTAAAAAAAAGGATCAGATTTTGAAACAAAGAGCAGTAACAATGTCATCATCTTCAAGTGAAGAAAATAGTAACGACCTTGCAAAATACATACTTAGAAGTAGGGGAAAAGAAGGGGACTGTTATGAAGGCAGAGAGATCCAGAAGGCAACGAAAACAGTAGAAAATGTAAAAGATTTGGACTTAGAAAAAGAAGTCAGTGAAATTGAAGAGGTGCAAGCTACAAACAACATGAAAGAATATGCAGAAGACACTGATACAAAAAGCCTAAATGAAGAAGAGACAAACTCAGAAGCTAAATCTAATGAAGAGAGACAGTTAGAAATTGAGAATGATGAGGAATCTAATCAAGAGCAGGAAAGTGAAGAGAGTGGAAAGGGTAAAAGTGAAAAAGAAAATGGATATCAACCGAATGAAACAGTTGACAGTGAAGTTGAACTAGGGGAGGAAGAAGAGTCTGAGTCAGCAGAAAGAGATGAAGATAAAGAGGAAAAAGATAATGAGGAAGAAAATGAAAGAGATGAATCACAGGTTGAAAGTGACACTGAAAATGAGAATGCAGAAGAGGTTGAAGAAAATCATCAAGAAGATAGCACAGACCAAGGAGATGAGAAAGGCAGGTTGATAGAGGAAGAAGAAATATCAAATGAGGGAGAAAAACAAGATGTTGAGGAGGATGAGGAGGATGCAAAAGACAAAGAAACTGAAAAAGAAAAGGAGGAACAGGTTGAAAGTGAGGAAGGTGATGAGAGTGAGGAAGGAGATGAAGATAGAGACAGGGAGGAACAAAAAGAGATAGAGGCAGAACAGGAAGGAGAAGATGAAAATGAAGAAAAAGGAAGGGAGAATGAAGGAGATGAGGGTGAAGAGGGGGAGTTAATAGAAACATTGTCAGGCAGAGAAGAGGAAGAGAGAGATGAAGAGGAACAAGAGGAAGATAAGAGGGCTAAGAAGGTGGGAGATGTTGGAGTGGAAGAGGAAGAAGAAGATGGGGAGGATGAAATGGAAGAGCAAAGAGAAGAGGAGGAGGCAGAGGATGAAGCAGAGCTAGAAACAGAAGGGAAGGAGGGAGAAGAAGATGAAAACAAGGAAGAAGAGGAGGGGGGAAATGAAGAGGAAGGGAAAGAAGAAGAGGGAGAAGGAGAAGAAGAAGAGGGGGGAGAAAAGGGAGTGGAAGAAGAAGGAGAGGAAGTTGAGGAGGAAGAGGGAGAGGGAGCTGAGGAGGAAGAGGGAGAGG
>NC_048893.1:116794778-116881549 GCF_011077185.1 Oxyura jamaicensis
TCTGGTGGGAGGTTCCCTGCCCCATGGCAGGGGGTTGGATCCAGGTGATTTTTAAGGTCCCTTTCAACCCAAACCAGCCTGTGAATCTAGGATAATTGAAGATGCGTGTCGTATTTGGTTTAACGGCTGACATGTTAAGTGCTCTAGATTGTACATACAGACTCTGCTTGTCTTGAAAATGCTGTGTTTAATGGACACCGAGATGAAAATGCATTTCATTTATTCCACACTAATGCATTTTTATCCTCAGATATTGCTGAAAGAATGATGTAAAGCATCCACGGCCAGCTGTGGTGGCTGTGTGGCTGGCTGTGTGCTGCTGTTCGAAGGGTGCTGGCTGTGTGATATCCTGGCACCTTCCCACCAGCTGCCTGGCACTGGGCACCACATGGAAATGCCAGCTGTCCCACGTGGCAAGAATGCATTTTGTATCATATTTTCTTATCTGATACCCTTTCTGGATCTTTCACGGAACACTTTTCATGCCTGCAGGAAACTTTACATTTCTGTTCATGCAAGGGTGTCTAGGCCAGGCTACTTCCATGACTGAGAAGGGTCAGGAACATAGTCTGTCTCTCAGCCCTGCCCTTCAGCATACCCAGCTTTGGGAAAGGGTGGTTGTGCTGGTGGAATTATTGGATGGGACTTCAGTGAGCCTTGGTCCCACTCCCAGCCCTTCTTCTCATCTGCAGAGTGAGCAGAGAGGTGAACTGATCCTGGGCAGGAGGGCAGTTTGCTTGGTCAGCAAAGCCCAGGTAACCGATGTGCCTGTTCTTCAGAGCTGACATCCATGAAGATGTCTAAATCATGCTCAGGTAGCTTGATAAATGAGACTATAAAAGAAAGGTATGAAAAGCTAATAGTAATTTATTACCATGGCATTTTATTATTTTATTTCTATAAGCATTTATATGGAAGGGGCGCTTTTACTATCCAAAACTGTGTTTTAACACGTGTTTTTGAGTGCACATTTTGTCTGTATGCCTCAGTGGAAGCACAAAGCAAAGGTGGTCTGAAAAATTAAAGCCATTACTAAGTTTGCTGTCATATTTGTGTCAGAGACCTAGATAACTGTTGTTTTTGGTTTGTTTGTTTGTTTTGCATTTACATTTGCATTTACATTTGCATTTGCTATTTTTTACTCGCTGGAAACATTTCTGGTAACCACATGTGAGAAATACAGCAGGCACTATATTTTTTTTGCACCCACAATTAGAAATTGAGCAACTCGATAGAAATCCATTAGACCTACTTACTCTGTGCTATGGACAGATTTTTTCTGAGATCAGCTGTCCAGTTCGCAGCAGTGTAATGTAATAGTTAGACTGCAGGTGAATCTTTACTTGAGGCTCTCGACAAACCCAGTGGGTTTCCAGATTTCTTTTTGTGTATAAACTTCAAGTCGGGGTGTAGGGGAGGTGATTTTAAACGACCTGTTCTGCTGTCTGTTTATAGTGCTGACTCTCAGGCTCTGGTTGTGGTAACACATTGCCCTTCTGCCTACAAGATTTGAGTTCTCCTGGGCTCCTGGGATGCTGCCCAGACTTCCCTTTCCCTTCCTTGGAGCAGCACTGTTTGCACTGCTGCTTCTTCTGGATCCTCTCTTTAGAGCCGTGAACATCCATCAGGTGTAATGACACGCACTACTAAACGTCACCACAATGCTTACCACTAAGCATAAATTTGGTTTTCACAATGAAAGGTGCTGGTCCTGGCAGGTAAGGCTGGCCGTGGTATTTATACTCTGTTATCTATCACAGACACAGCAAAAAACTTGCAAAAATTAACAGAACTGTATACAGTCTTTTCATTATAAGTGTCTCATAGACCCTACTGAACACAGCCTGCAGAGGGCTGCTAGGTAACATTTCTTGAGTCTTATCTCAAGGATAGTTGAGATTATTCTCTTTAAATGTAACATCAGAAAAAGATTTTAGACTTCATCCTTTAATTGAATGACGTTTACCTTTCCAATCATTGCTGATTTTGTCTAGAAGAGTGTGAAGCCAGCACTTGTGGTTCGTTGCATGTTAGGTACTGAATGATACTTATGCATGGCAGCTCCTTCAGAAATCTTCTTTCATTGCCTGCTTTATGAAGAACAGAATGAAGACTATAAGGTTGTCAAATTCATCTTAAAACCATCGTACTGGCCAGAATATTCAGAAAAGCAAAGAAATAGGCCCTCAATAAAAAATACACTGAGATGCACTGCTCTTTCATCAATCATTTTCCCTGCTAGGCTATATTTTCAGTTTGAGTTTGTAGGCTGCCCTAAACAGTGGGTTTCAGCTCCCTGCTTGTAGCTTGCTAGATTGTACTGCAGTGCACATAATAAAGATTGAATATTTGCTTCTGCAATAAAAGCTACCTAATCAGGTGGTGAGGACACAGATTCACAAATCAGAGAAACTCATCTCAGCTCTTGCCTTAGCTAATGACCTACTCTGTGCCTTCAGTATCTGTGGCAATTTCTCAGATATAAAGCAGGGAGAGTAGTACGTGTTTTCCATTATAAAGAGAAGAGCTTCTTAGGTTAAAAATATTTTTGAAATGTTACCGTGGTTTTATTATGTTTTAATTCCCCCTGATAAAGAACAATGATATCTGTAAATGAGAAGTGAAACATTACTAAGACATAAAAGGGAAATGGAATTTTTACAGCTCAAATTAGGACCTGTAAGAAAGCCTGTGGGGTTTGGTACTGAGCTTTTTAAAATTAGATAAATAAATCTACTATTTTAATTGGCATTTTTTTCTCTTTAACCTTCATGACTTCACTGAGTAATGAGTGAAAGAACCAAGGAATGATATGTCATACCTATATGCAAATCATCTTTAACATGCTTATTGCAAGAGATGCAAAGATTTAGAATGACTACAAAAAGAAAATTTTACTTATTGTGTTTTTCAAACACTGGTACACATATGCACACTGACCTTTTAGAATTACTGGTGTTCCACAAGCAACAAGCACAAGTTTGGAAATGTAGAAAAAGTTAAACATAGGAACCAAGACCAAAAAAAAAATAAATAATTGTCCCATCTTCTATGATTACTTAACTACTCCAAAATAATTCCTTTAGACATTGTTCTCTTCACATCTTCAGAGAGCACAACATTGTTTATCTGCTCACAGGGATAAAACCAACCCTCATTGTTGTTTTTATTCTGTATAAGGGAGATGAGTTAATATTTCTTCCAGATGGGGAATTCTGCCTCATATGAGGAAAGTTGTCAAGAACAATCAAATCAAAGAGCAGTATAAAACACATAACAGAATCCCTCTGAAAAACTGAAGGGAAAATCTTTGCTATATTCCTAGTCTCTTTTGATCAAATGCTAGTTGAGAGTTTCCAGCCACACTTGTTTTTCCAGTGATTGATTTATCAATGAAGTGGCCAAACAATGAAAATATTGCAAATCAACCCGATCTCCCCAGTATTTTATCCCACTGGTGAATGACATGTGATTTGTTTTCAGACACTTCTCATAACTTGGTTAATAGAACTGAGCCAGACCTAGATCAATAGCTGCTCTCTCTCACAGGACTCTTTGCTCTCCATGTTTTATTGTATGACTTCTGAAGCAAGCGCAAGCATCATCGTTAAGGCATCTTATGAAGTTACCTTGTGAAGTAAAACAATTCATCTTTATCACTGGCCGGGAAAAGGGACTACGAATACTCATGGCATGGGTGTTGGTGCACTGACCTGCTGACAGAACAAATGACTTTGAGTAATTTTGTCCATTAAGTATTTTATATTTTTTTATATGTATATTATATATATGTAGTATTTTATATAAAATTGGCTACTTCAGTGAGTTTTCAAGGCCAAGTATTGCAGCATACAAGGAAGCACACACATCTACCTCCTTTAGTTCCTTTCTCACTCACCATAAATCCTTGAGTACAAATTGAGGTCAGATCCAAACTACCTGCCATGTGAATAGTGCCAACTGAACCCAAACTGCCTTTTCAATCCATGATGTGATCCATGAATTCAGTTACAGCTAAGAGTGTAAATATGAATTTTTGGTTACGATGTTGATAATATACCTTTTCATTCTCTCACATATGTGTTGAGGAATTTGTCATATACCCACTCAGAGGTACTGCTATGTGCTAAACTATAAGCCTAATGAAAAAAGTAACTTCTCCAAAAACTTCTACAAAAAAATTTCAAATTTTCATTCTGCTATAAATTCCTACTTTCTCTCTTCACATCCATCTACCAAGTGGGAAATTTAAGTTCCTCAATATTAACTTCTCCTAGCATTCAATATTCCAAATTGGACATGTATTTCTAGGAGGATCAATGCAATTAAATTCAGCACTGTGCAACTGCTGGGAGAAAAAAAAGAAGTACTTTTCTGTGGGAAAGGTGACTAAAGCTATCAGATGCACTTTCAGCAAACTAAGGGAAAGCTTCATGTTCTGAAGTTTCAGTAAATACTCTAGGATCGTGCTTAAAGTATCCCCCTATATTTCACAGGCACATTTACATACAGTCTCAAAAACCCAGTCTACTGGCTTTCATTCAGATCTAGTAACTCCTTTGTGCTCTTCATACAGAGGTTTCATCCTAAACAAGATCAGTCATACTCTCACCCCAAGAGTCCTCCAGACACAATGCCGTGAGACACAGGGATGTGAGGTTAGACAAAGCCATCCTTCCCCAAATCCCTTTACTGGAAGTCTGGGACCACTGGTTGGGAAATGGCACCATCAGAAAGAACCGGACAAGAAACTGAACTTTAGTGCAATTAGGATGAGAAGCCTTGCCTTCCTCAGAGCTTTGGGAAGAACAGGGCATCTGACAGGTGTTGCCACCTCCGAGAGACAGACTGGCTCAGGAGCAGAGGTCCGTTGCTTTCTACCTTCCCAAGTCACAAGAAAATTGACCATGGGATGTCCCTGATCACAGAAAATTTTGTGAAGATGTTGTTTTGAACCTCTTTTACCGAGTCAGACTGTCTGTAAGTATGGTAGCATTACCCATGGTTGTTGTTGTTGCTGTTGTCTGTGGCCCTAAGAGAGAATGTGCAGTTTCAGGGCCTGTCCTGTCTAGTTTGTGGGTGCTGAGAAAATGTGAGCTCAGCAGTCTGCCCATGCTCACTGCCAAATGGGCTGCAAAAGAACCTACTGCTAGAAGGACCAGTGTGGGGAAGAGAAAGGTGTATATCATTTAGCCACTACTCCATAATGCATCTTGGAGGAACTTTAGACTCAACCTAGTGTGTGTAGTCTGTATTGTCTTACAGGGTCTGGACAGGTGCTGGGAAAGAGCCTGGCTTGAGACAAGGGCCCAAGTTTGCCACCTGACTGGTGCCCAGAGACACACGTGGGATCTGTAATCTGAACTCTACTATGTTTCTGAGGAGCCAGCAGCCAAGGAAAGAAATCCAATTGTTAAGTAAAATAAATTAAGAATGAAAACAAGCTCAAAAAGAGTAAGGTCTGTTTGAGGGCAGCATGCCAAAATGTAAAAAAAAATAATAATAAAATAAAAATAGAAGCCTCATTTGGCTGGCAGATAAGCAGTGATGAGTGTGCTGCTCTCTTATGATTATTACCCAGCTAAGCAGGAGATACATCAGCATGGATGTCGTTAGAACTAAAAATCTTGTCTTGCATGTTTGGATATATGCATACCACAGTTTGCATGCTCATATGGACAATCACTTGAAGGGAAAACACAATCTGCTGTAATGCCTATCTGCTAGACAAAATGTGCGTGATTACTTCCATATGGCTTTTCTTTCTGAAACAGTAGAGCTCCAAAGTGAGGGAAGATTTTAAACAGAGGTGATGATGTATTTCAAAATCCCAGTTGAATAGTGCACTTATGGGGGAAATAGGCCTTCAGTGGGATGTAAGCATGCATTTCTGTGCTTTGCTGAATAGTGGCATCCTTAAACATCTGCTTAAAGATGTGTACATACTAAGACATGATCTTCTTTGAGTGAGTTTTTAATCAGCTCCCAGGTGATCTCCTGGACGAGGATTCAAAAGGATAAATTTGTATTCTGCGGAAAATCAGAATCTGTTCCCTAATATAACTTTTTTTTTTTTTTCTTTTCTTTTTTTTTCTTTACTGCTGTGCTAGATTTTTAAGATAGAAAGAGCTAATTCTATTCATCATCACAGTCACATTTAGGAAATATTCACACCACTTAATGGAAGGAGGTGCCTAGTTTTATGTGCCAACATGAATGATCTTTTCCAGCAATTTGAGGGGAGATGGGCTCTAGGGTCACTAATTGTCATAAATGCAAGAAAGAAAATGGAACAGCCCATTACTTTAGGCATTCAAGAGCGCTTTAGCAGGCCTGCAGCGTGGAGCTGCAATGTACAGCGGGTGGCATCACTGCTGCCAGCACCTCCCCTACGGCTGCCCTCCCCAAAGGGGACATGCACTCTCCAGCAGAGACAGGAAAATCAGGCGTCCAGGTGGGAACATGCAAAAGCCAAATCACTGAGCGCAGGGGAGTTTTAAACAAGTCGACCAGAAACACCTAGAGAGCTGTCTGTCTAAAACCTTGTCTTTGATGTTTCCCCAGGGAAGCAGGGATTCACAGCCCTGAAACCACTGCCCGTGGTGCCTTGCCTGCTCTCTTCCACAGCCAGGGATTAGGAAATGCACCCAAGAGGTGAGAGCTAAATCCCCAGACAGCATCACCCCTGCAGAACTTTGTACCGATGGAGCTGCATTACAGGAAAATACGTTAGCAGCCAGATTACGGGGCATTTTGTACAGAAGTGATCCTTGTCTCTTAGTGAACTCAGTCCACTCCAGAGTCAGAAGTGCTGACTTTGTGGGAGCAGGAGACAAGGGGCCCCATGGGTGAGTGGGCTTGGGGTCTGGCAGTCAGTCTGGAGAGAGGCATTCTGTGGTTCCTCAGACCTTTAAGAAAATTGAAGCTCAGTGCTCTTAAAGCAGAGAAAATGCTCTAGACTAGGAGCCAGACTCCCCATCTCAGCATATGCCCTGTCCTCTGGGCTCCAGGTCACGGCTGCTTTCTGCTGGAGCCGTGGTTCTTCCATTCTCAGATGCACAATGGCTCAACTTCAAGAGTCATGGGGAGTATTCCCACCCCAATATGCACTGCCCGATGTTTAGGACATTTTTTCTAAGCTGAGGGAGCTGGGGACTCAAGCTTCCATGGGATTAGAAGTGCCTGGGATTCGGGTTTTATGTTTTCTGGGTTGTTGTACAGGAGAAGGCCTTTGTGTTATGTGATAGAGTCATCTTAATTGAGCAGCAGGGTAAATTCAGGCTAGTGCAATGAATTCTGAATGCATGCAGCAGGCCAATCCCCAGACAGCCTCCTGGGTTAGACATACACCTACCTGGTCAGCTCAGTGCAGACGAGACCACGTACAGTGTGCCTGTTAACACTGCAGCAGGCTCTCAGGGACATTTCTTCTCTCGGGTGGTAGATGTCCTGTGCATCAAACAAACAAGGCAGCATTTCCCTCAGCTAGTCACGGCAGGGTAGGACAAGATAATATCTTGATTCCTTCCCCTCTGGGAGCTTGCCAGGCTGTGCCTCCTCCTCCTCCTCCTCCTCAGTGTGACTGCTAGCAGCGCAGGCTGCATGTGGAGCCCTCTCTGAAGGCAGTCTTATTCAGGAGCTTCTACTTCATATACAGAAACAAATGGCTTGTACCAGGGAGCTGAACCAATATCAGTTTCTGTCTCCCTCAGGCAGAGAAGGGAACTCACTGCAGCTTTCTGTACGCTAGCAGATATCTCTAGCCATAGAGCGGGGCTTTTGACAATGCACATTTTGGATAGAGACTCTAAAAGTCTGCCTAAGCACCACTTTATATGCATAAATCTCTTTTTGGATCTGAGGATTAATCTCTTGCCTCACTTTGTCATCTGCAAAATGGAGATTTTCCCTACCTGACAGGAGAAGTGAGAGGATAAATATTTCAGAGACCATGAAGCACTCAGACAACTCTCTCAGTACGGGTGACAAGAGCACCTCAGCTAGACAGGAAAATGCTGCTTTAAAATTCCCAGGAGAACGGCGCAGAATAGAGATGAGATATAACAATGTGGGAGGCAATTGTAGCAATCTGTGTGATAGATGGCATCATTCACGGGAAAGCAAGATGCATCTGTCTATAGACTCCCATTCACAGAGTTGGCCTCACTTCTGACATGCGTTTGAAGGCATGCACCATGCCACAAAATAATGATGTTTATCCACCTGCTTTTTAATTGCTGTTGGCCACCTGAACTCCCATGGAAAAAAAAAAAAAACAACTCAGGAGCATTATCATATTTGGGCTGCTTAAGGTTTTGACACTCCAGGATGATCTTTGCAGTTCCTGAGGTCTGTGGGCTTCTTTGACTACGTGTTCAGCACAGACAGGTCTCCGAACACTCCCCTCAGGCCAGGCACCCCTGGCTGCTCGGCTCAGGCCAGGGAAAACCTCAGCGACAGCGAGGAAGGAGAGTCTGCAGCTCGGGCACCTTTAGCTGCTGTTTACAGGCTCGCCCCACGAGAGGGCAATATGGCAACACCCATTGCGCTTCCACTCCTGAATAAACCTTTTAAAACAGGATCAGGCTCCTGAACCGGGAATCTCATTCTACGGTGTATGCATAGTATTTATAGAGAGAGCATTTACTCTTTTAAAGTGTTGCTATTTTGCTTCTAGCAGTAACATATAATCAGTATGCATTAAATTTCTTTCATCTCACAGGCGATAATGTGACCCTCTGCTGGTATCCAGTCTAGAACAACTAAACATTGGAAGGAAACTAAATTCTGTTCATATCTCAGATATTCCATAAGACAGTGAAACTGGAGGCTCAGTGCCACAACTCATCCTCAGGGAGCCACCCATTTATCAGTAATTTTAAGAGGATTAATAATATGAATAAAATTCTCTAGCCTCACGTCCTTACTTTCACTGACCCTTATGCAATTAAATATCTTATTTTGTGTCTCGCCCTCAGGTCTGTAACCTGCCTTGTTTAGCTGACAAATTTCTGCATCAGCTCCTAGCCTGGCTGATCTGAACATGCTTTTTGAATGTGCTGTTGAAAGCAAATCACAGCTCCCACTATAGTCTATAAAAGGTTTATCTTCCACTTGAGTGGAAACTGCTAACCATATGCTAAATATTTTTGATAATGTCATCCAGAAATGTTTTCCCTGCATATTTCATATTCTGTTTTATCCTCCAAAAGGCCATGCATATTTTGCAGCTGTCTTCTCGGATGCAGCTGAAATATTTTTCTTTTGATTCAGTCCTGTATGAATGATTTGTCTTAGCTTTGTCTTACACAGAAGTAACTCGCCAGCTCCCAGCTCTGCTAGTGATTTGCAGTGTCACCTGCTATCAGGAAGGAGAACACAACATCATTAACCAGATCTTGACAGGTAAATGATAGACAAACCACATCAGAATTGTTTTGAGTAATGCTGTTGGAAGGAAGGAGACACATTCTTAAATGCAACAGCTTAAAAATGAATAAATAACTGAGGTGATACGGAGCACACAGGCTGTGCCAGCATATGATGAGGGCAGGAAAGTGGGGAGGATGCTGCAGCCACCCTGGGACCAGGCAGGGCTGCCTCCTCCAGCCAGCAGCCCAGCAGGACCGAAGCACAACTCGTGCCTTACTTACGGCCACAGAAAGGTCAGCGTGCTTAGCATGGCATAGAAATTACTGTTTTTGCTTCTCTCACATATCATGATACCTAATTGCTGCAAAGCATCGGGCAGCCCCGTGGAATGGAGGAAGTAGTTAATTGAATTAGTGATTGCTCGTGCAGTCATTGCTCAGACACGTGGCCCCCCGCACGCGCTGCGTCGGTCATGTGTGCTGCGGGGCCGTCAGTCTCAAGGGTGTGCCCCTGACGTCTGAGCTCAGACGTGGAGGTGATGAAAAGCAAAGAGGCATTCATGGCACAGAGATGAGGATGTGGTGTGGAGGGTCAGAAAGAAGCTGTGCTTTGAGAAGTGCTTGGATGAAGTAAATTGTTTTGTACAGATGAGGACGGGGTTGTCTATAATGATCCTGCACTCTTCTGTGATAAGAGGCTGTGCTGCCATCATGAAAAATTAGAGATTAACTTACTCTCATTTTCACTTTGTCTTTCCTTTGGACGCCACCATCAAACAATGAGCAATGTTACTGCTGCACTTCTGCTGCCCGTGGCTTTCCTGACATTCACAGAAAAATCTGATTTGGTGTCTGTCCTCATGAGATGTATTTGGAAAGAGATCTTTTCCACTCTTTGGCTTCCAAATTTACTTCAGAAAAGATGCCAGGAGGCTCTGCTCAGATGAAAGGTTTGGGGATGCCCCTGGCAGTGCTGGTGCTGCCGCCACTCACATAAACGCAGGGGCACGGAGTGTCTGCCAGCACAAGACAAACAGGCCTGATGCTGCCAGAGCAGAGGGACAGAAGCTATTCCTGACAAGAGGATGCACAGCAGACTAAAGAATGGGTTAAAATAGCAGCTGCCCCTTCCCTCTGGCCATGCCTGGTGGTCCCTGGGTCTGTAGGGTCACTGCTTACTGTTCTCATTCCAGCTCTGCTCACCGTCTGGGCACGGTGGGATGGGGATGCTGGGGGGAGGCTCCTGTCCTGCTGCCGGCCCTCGCTGCACCAGGATGTCCTTCGTAGCCTTGTTCCTTTTAACGAACATAATGGCCTTCTCCAGAATACTTTTTTTTTTTTCCCCTCCAAAAAATTAGTTTTTCTTGAACTGTACTAATAGTGAATTACAGGACAGAAAATTTCCTTTACATCAACAAGATTTGCTTAATGGAAGAGGACGTTGCTGTCAGGGAAAGCTGTTTTTCCAGCCCGCAGAAACAATTGTCAGCCAGCCACAATGAAAGAGAAAAGGAAGAAAAGAAGATGGAAACCATAAAAAGCTCTACAAGGTTTTAAATGTGATGTTTTAATTGTGTTATATATTTGACCATAAATTGCAACAGGCTTTTAAGCAAAAATAAACTTGAGTAGACTTTAAAGAAATTTTATCTGTGAGGCATATACATAAATAGAGCTACACAACTTTTATTAAAGCATCATAAAGAAGAAAATACAGATTTAGTGTGACTTTCAGTATGCAACTAATTCATAAATCTCCAGTTAAAATTTGTACACTGTGAGGAATGTGCATGCATAGAGGTTGGACGCTGGATAATCCCCACTACTTAACTGGAGTAAAACCAGAGTGGTGAAAGCTGGTGAGTGGTGAGGTGGTGGGAGGATGCTCAGCTACCTCCAAAATCGCATCCCACCCACGGTCCCATTCTCACAGGGCAAGTTGCTGTGCTAAGCTACCCAAGCATGTCTGCAACAAAGTGTTAACCAAAGAGGTTAACAAGAAGTAGATAAGATTAAAACCACACTAGCCCAAAAACTTTAGCCCAAATTAAGAAATTCATAGGGTAGGCCTTGGATATTAATAACCCTGTCATTTGTCTATTCAACCCTGTCATATGTCTATTCTGGCTGTTACTTAATTTGGCCACAATCTGATTAGACTTTTTCCAACCAGGCTGCAGAAAAAAACTCATTTAAAAACTAGAGACTGTTCACACAAAGATTTGTCAGGATGCTTGGTGCACCTTTGGCTCAACTCTCCAACTTGATGCTTCACTTGTTGGTACCCAGTGATTCTTCTTGTGTGTCATCACGTGTCCCTGCTGGAGTTAAATCTCGGGAGCCGTAATGACTCCTTAGCCAAAACAGAAAGACATACCAACAAAAAAAATTCTTCAAGTGCAAGTTTCTTCCTCTTGTGTTTGGACTATAAGATTTCCATTTTTTATGTCTGTTTAGGAATACACATTTTCAGTCTTAGGATATCTTTGCCAAAGGAGAAGTGGCTGAAGATATTAGGCACTCTGGTGCTTCCACCCAAGAACAAGGCTCTGAAGCCAGCAGAGATGGAGGATGAGCTTCATCCCCTGCCTTCCAATGAGTGCCACTTGGCAGAAGAGTCACTCACTTGTACTAGAAGACCTTGTTTCCAGTGAGAACACTTTATTTGGGAACTCAGAAGATGCTAGACACTGAGGTGTTTAGGTGCGCTAAAAGAAATCAGAAGCATGTCACAGCACAGGAAATGAGGAATTATATATGATCAGACTTCTGCTTTCCTTTTGGTGTAAAGATGGAGCTTGCAATGAGAGCAGCATACAGACAGAGGTGGACTCCACAGGTGCTGTTTGGTAGAGTTCTCCACACCTGAGAATCGTGTACCAAAAACTATTATGTCTCAACCCTACTCTGGATAACAATGAAAGATCAATCCCCAACTCAGAAAACTGATCCCAAAACAGAATAACATATTTGTAGCTCCCATTCAAATATCTACCTGTGCTTTATAGCTCTAAGCTGAAAATGCATGTAAATTTTTGGGAGGCAGGTAGGTAGGGGGTGTGAATTTCAACACAAGGGCAAATGTTCTGCTGATAGCACTCAGCTCATGCCCTGCCTTTGCATGCAACGTTGCTTTCAGCGAGGAGAAAAGTATTTTATTTATTTTTTCCTTACAGGACAGTGATTAGTCCTGAAAACTTTAGGCAGTACAGGCGGAATAGTTCATGCACGGGGACATAAGAAATGCTTCAAATCCAAGAAAGGGGAGAACTGAGTAGTCATCAGTTCTACAGGAAAGGATCTGAGAGCTGTTGTGTGAATAAGCAGGACAATCACCTGTAGGACAGGAGCGTCATTGGACATAACCCTTTCCACTCTGCTCAGCATGGGTCAACCCTCAGCAGGACTGCTTGTCCAGCTTTGGGCACTACATCTCCCTGAAGAATGGACAAACTGGGGAAAACCCATCAGAGGGTGATGAGAATGGCCAAAGTTGTAAAAATTGGACTATGACAATTTAGAGAAGACTGATTACATGATAGCAATCTTCCAAAATGTAGGAGTCAGCTGCAAACGGTTCTTAACATCCACTGAAGACTGGGCAAGAGAGGGTTTACACTGCAGCAGAAAAGGCTCAGGTAATGCATCAGGAAAAACCCTGGCAGGACTCTGCTGCCTGGAGCTGGAAGTCGTACGTGAGGTATGACGGTCATTTGCTAGGAGCTGGCTCTGCCTTGTGCCAGGAGCAAGGAGCAGATGACTTCTCCAGCCTCTTCCAGACCCCTGCCCCCAGAAGCAGCCTGTGTGGACAGTGCTCTCTGAAGTAGGCAGCTTTTCTGCTTTGTGAAGGTTTGTTGCACCACAGCCCCAAAAAAGATCACAGATAGATATATTACTTTTAGCTGAATTATTTTAGCTATGGCTACCATTCTTTAAATCAGCTAGCTGTCAAGGTGTCTATTTACATTTATTCTTCCCACTACCTGGTTAAGTAAATAAGTGTTCTTAACAGCTAAACATGAGCAAAGAGGTTCATGTGTTCATGTCTTATTTGATTGCCTCTTCTGCTATGAGATTTGCAATAAATATTGTACGGCATCTAGATGAATAATGTGTTACAGGACCAAGGCATCAAACACTACTAATTAATCCTAGTCCCATTCTTTACTTTTAGCTCCATTCATTAATACAATTGCCGGAATTGGCTTAATATTAGGGGATTTTGCAGACCATTTAGAGCTTTTGCAGTCAAGTGCATGCTGATTTCCCCACAGCCGCGGCCATTTCCCTGAGCACCTGCAGGTTGTTTTCCTGAGACATTTATGTTTGGGATATTTACCTGTTATACCAAAAAGGCAGTCATTCCAACTGAGACAGATTGGCAGATTTAAACCCAAGGGATCCTGACCCCAGGTTCCATAAGCAATAGATTAGATAATAGAAGTTTATTACTTTTCAGGAGAAATGACAAAATTGAACATTAACAGACAGATTGACTTTCCTGTGGGGTCACTGTTCATTAAATTTCCCACTGCTTTTACAGCCTGAACCACTACAGTCATTTAGCTTTTAGTTCAAGTCCTTAAAGTGAGAAGATTGTTTCTTTATTACCTCGCAGCCATTCTTCATTTTAATGGCATTTTTCAAACTCTCATCTTAAAACTGGCAAACATCATAAAAAAAATGAAAACTGTGCCTTCTGTGGCTTAAACATAAACAAAACAAGTTGCTTCCATCCTTCTCATTTACCATCTGACATGCACCAATTTGTGCCAGGCAGGTAACGAGGTGCCTAATGGAGACAGCTTGATAAGGATGAAACCTCCTTCACAGAAGTTAAGGGTAGACTTAGAGCAATTATCAGTGAATGTGTGACTCTGCAAAGCAGCAGGCTTTGGAAGAGACTTTAGGAAAATGTGTGCTCAACCACGTCTTGGCAAATGGAGAAATCATGGCTAGGAACTAGGGACAGGTAGCTGAACGGAGGAGAAAATGCCAGAGAGGGGTTTTGCTGATGGGAACGTGCACAGATGCACCAAGGCAATTGTAGCCCTGTATCTGAACCAAAAACTGGTGGCTTCAGTAACCCTGATATCTTCGGTCTGCTTCTCCTAGCCTCTCCCAGCAGGTGGGAGGAACATATTCCATATATATTCTGTTATACTCCAACACATGGAATTTTAACAGATGGCATCACAGGTCATCCAGAGGACTGTTGTGGGAAAGGGGACAGAAAACAGAAAGTAGCTGTGCAGCAACAGCCTGAAAAAGATCCCACCCAAGGAAAAGAAAAGGTTTATTTATTTATTTATTTATTTAATGAGGTAGACATGCTATAACATTTATAAAATTGTAATAAAAATAATTCTAAAAATGATTTAGTACCCATCTTAATCACATTCTGTATCTACAGATGTCAATAGCTACCAGGACAGTATTTTATGGACCTTTTTTGAGGTCACAGGATATTTAAAAATACAAGGGCTACAATTCAGGATGTTTAAAGAGCACTCAGGGGGAGAGATCCCTCTTTTACATCTCTGGTTTCCTAAGAAGAACACCTCTCCTGCACATGCTACAAGATTTACAGTAATCTGGTTGCTTCATTTTCTGAAAACACAGGGCTCGTCTACTAGATTTTACATTGTTTGATGGAAGATTGAACAAAACCTTGGTTTTATGCCAGCCTCCTACTAATAGATCGTGATCCTTTAACTCATTTTTCCTATCACAGACAGAGAGTGGAGCACCACAACTTGACCATCTTCCTTTCTGCCTACTCCAAAAACCAAAGGGTGATAAAAACAACAGGCAAGATGGGACGAGGCACACATCTGTTGAATCAGTGTTCTGTGACTTAACGAGATTTTTTAGAGCCCTTAACCCAGTGGACTGTAACAGCTCAGGATGCCTAAACCAAGAAACATTTGGGAGAACTTCGCCGCTGAGCAACAGTGGGGGAAGGAGGATGTGCAACATCATAGGCTGCTCCTAACATTACAAGCGCCGACTGATTTTCCTTTCTAAATCCAGATTTATTGTTTGGGGCCATCACCAAATTGTTCTTTGTTTTCCCACTATGAAACAGATGGCATAAATGTGCTCTGCAGTTTTATTGCTGTGTTATCATTTCATCGTGTCATGCTCAAACCAGTAGGTTCATTCACTCTACAATAAAACTTTCATTCTGCTGTGCTGTCTGTGGATGCATTGAATAAAACGGCAGTTAAAAAAGTTGCAAGTCGCTAAATCAATATTCCATTATTTGTCTCATATTGATTTTATTAGTGATAGAAATGCAGCTCAACAACTGATAAAAGCTCGAAATGGTTACTGGGAAAAAATATAATGAGAATAGACTTGTGCAAAACCATTGCATTTTTAATCTTTCATTTCATTTCTTTATAGAAGTTTAACACATTTCCCCAACATGATTATGGCTGACAACATTGCTCAGCTCTGTTCTTTGTGAGGCTGCTGAAACTACAAGCAGAAAGAATCTTTCTCAAGGTTATACACAAGTGAAAGAAAGCTCCCAATATAAATTTGCCTTGACACAGACTAGAATAAAACAGAAAGCCTAGTCTGTGAAGAGATGTTCTAAGGAGCGATTAGTTCAAGAGGAACATGACTTAGAGGGAAAATACCTGAAATAAAGCAAGATACAACTCTTCCCCGTTCTTTATTAGTGCTTTTCAAACACGGCAAGTCATCTGTGCAGCACATTTAATCATTTAAGGCCAGAGGCAGCCACAGAAACTTGCTACTCTAACCTCAGAGGTATTCTCATTACCCAAGGTGGAGTGGAGTTGATACCTGAATATATAAACATGTACAGAAATCCAACTGCAACCACTCCTTTGATTTAAGGTGAAATAGAGCAGACCACACTCTACTGGCATTTCAAACAGAGCCTTAAAAGAGAAAGGCCAAGGAGAGATGCTGCTGACAGCAATTCTCTCCTACAAGAAAAATAATGCAAAGGTCTCAGCTTTAGGGGACACTTGCCCTGTACAATTAGCCTTACACACACCGCCAAAGGAGCAGAAAGGCAATTTCGGCATGCCAGCGAGCCTCCCATTCGCCCTCTCTCTCGAGGCTGACTCTTTCACACAGATACCGTGAGTGCCTGAACTGGCCAGTCCGGTTCAGTGGACCAGTATCTCTGGTTACCGTGATGGTGACTGGTCCCATGTCTCTGTTTTGATGATCTTCCCACGGGGGATTTGCTGGGCAACTTGGTATCAACCTTTGCACAGAGACAAGCCACGTCAAAGCAGAGAAGTGTGCATTAACTTGATCCAGATACAGACAATAATGTTATAATGATATCAGAGATACATGTACATGAAAAAAAATAGTGATCTGAAGGACTTCTAGCACTCATGTTCTGCTATTAGTCTAACTGTTTCAATTGACCTTCAGGCCTCTTCTTTTTTCTTTTTTTTTTTTTTTTTTTTTTTTTTTAATTTAAAAAAGAAAAATCCTTGACCATTATTTAGTTGTATCACTTTATATATGGCATTAAAAGAGACCTTTTAACGTTTCCAAGTGCCCTTCCAATAATTAGACTTGCAGAAACCACCCTGTAGCATTCCATTAAAATAAATTTACTCACCTGCCAGCAGCTTAAATACCAAAGTGAGGAAAGCAATGTACATCAGACACTGGACAGAGATGGCAGGAACATTACGAAAGCACCCACATAATTTCTGTATCCTCCTTTCAAACCCTTATAAGAAATGCAGCTTTTACAACATGTCCCCAAGAAGTTAAAACTTGACACAAGTCAGGGGGAGAGGCAACTGCACGGACCTGGAGAGCTCCGGATGCACAGACAAACCTCCTTTGCAGGAAAGAATCCCACTGAGATGTTGCTACCTGTGGTTGCAGGGGCATGGCACAAGGAGAGCAGTGATATCTCAGGTAGATCAGTCCAAGGACGCTTAGGGGTTTGCAAAGCAGACCTGTTACCTCGGGCTGCACAGATCTCACAGCACTGCAGTTATTTATGTCTCACTCGTGGACTGAGCAGTGCTTTCTGCATGAGCTTTGGTCACACAGAGCACACTGCATGCAGAAAAATGGCTTTCCACAGTGACAATATCTGCTCTAAAGGGTCTAACTTTCTGGTCACACACAGTTGGCAGCCAGGTGTCATAGGGCGTGCACCGCAGGCACTCCAGGACCACATCCCCTTGATGAGGTTTCCATCAGTGCCGGATGCCCTTCTTCAGGAGGGGGAGGACAGCATCTCTGCCATCTCTGCGTCACCCAGAAACGTCTCCAGAGCATCTGTGCTGAATGTTAGCCAGCCTCAGAACAACATTCCTCCCCTGGAATATATGTATTTTTTAATAAACTTTTCTATACTGAGAAGTAATTTAGTGGAGTTAAAAGTACTCGTGACCACACCAGCTTTGATGAAAACAAGCAAGAGAACTTGCACTGGCAAAGACTTTGCAGGTTCCAAATGGAGTTTGTGATCAAGAAAGTGTAATGAAAGGTTCCTGGTACCAGCACACAAAAACCAAGAGGATCGGCTCAACCCCAACCCCAATGGTATACTTGAGTAGAAAACGAATAGTCGGCTTCCAGCAATGCAGAAGAAGCTAATTAAGTAAATTAAGTTTTTTTTGTAAGTAGTTTAAATTCACTGTACATAGAAAACTGCGTACAAAATAGCAAAATTTCAGGGCATTTTGAAGTTTGAAAAAGATGAAATGAAGACTACTAGCCTAGTCTAAGTGCAAAGCAGCCTAATGCCCTGCAGTGGAGAAAACCCGAGTACAAATCCTCGCTGCAGGGACGTGGGAGAATGGTGAGGTGAGGGCACGAACCAGCCTTCCTCGTGGGCTGGGGTCTGCTAAAAGCACCAGACTCATGTCTGGTGGTGTTGGTATTGTGACTGTGAACAAGCTTTGGGCAGACGATGTTGGGCTGATGCCGAATAGTAAATGTTGAAATCTGAAAGGATTTTAGGACAGAAAATCCTCCTTTAAACAGTCCTTTTTTTTTTTTTTTTTTTTTTTTTTTTTTTTTTTTTCTCCCCTCTTCTAAAAAATACATGCAATGAATACACCAACTTTTATGTACTTTGCTGTAACAGCATCTGAAATATTTTAGTGGGGGAACAGAACAAGGAGGTATTGTTTTTCAGCAGTGCTATTAAATAAACCGTGGAAATCAGCAAGCTAGGAGGGAAAAAGAGTAAAGCTAAGCATTTACCTTTTTACCGTTACTAGTCGTATCTGATTAAACATGTTAGATATTTTTTGTTTTGCAAAAGTTATTAAATTGTTAAAAAAAATATCTGGAGCTCAGACTGACAGTGAAAGTTATATAAATGTTAATCCCAGTTCTTATAGCCGACAGCTCCACTCCTAGCTCTGCTTTGGCTGCTTTGCCCAGCTCAGGGTCCCTCAAGCAGCGACTGCTGCTCTGCAGGGTGCGGTGCCGGGTGGGCTCATGCTGGGGCAGGTGGCAGAGCTGGGCTGTGCGGGCACGGCGTGGATGAGCCAGATCATGCTCTGCTCCCGGGAGAAGATCACAAGTGTGTATGTTAGTTAGAGCAACGTTTTGTTCTCCGCTGGCCCTGCGCCTCAGCACCCACACGCAGAGAAGCAGAGCTAACCCATTACAGTATGCTTATTGTGGGCAAAACTCGCAGGAGCACCACCACACAATTGCCAGGCTTGTACTAATTGCTGGGGTGGCTGCCCTCCTCCCAGCCCACACGTCTCACTAGCTGGGCTGCCAGGCTGCTGCCCACGCAACACGAAGCTGTGCCACCCATCCCTGGCTGCACATCAAGCCCTCTCAGATTCATTGGGCCCTCTCAGAGTAGCAGATTCAGCCTCAGTTTTGAGGTCAGCATTTATTTATTTATTGCATGGAAAGCTGCTCTTTACATTTTAAAGTTGCTATTTACCTTCCATCTTCCCCCCTTGGCAGGTGCTTTCAGAGGAATTTGCTTACCGTTGCCTCCCACTACTAGCAAATGAATACGCATGTGCCCAGACTTTATGATTCCAGCACAGCTGAACTTGTAGGTGAGTTGGGAACAACCCAAGCAACGATTCCACGTGGCTGTTCAATGGGAGAGGTGCAATTAGACACCAATCAAACATTCAGATGCCAAGTCCATGTGACTGCACGCAAAAGGGAGATAAGCGATAAATCCCACTACTGGGTTGCACAGCAGAAATCAGAGTGGAGTTCTCTGGTGTTATTTAAAACTCTAGTGAGGTGGGTAGATTAAAAAATCCTGTCTAACCAACTCACCTTTCAGGTAGATGCAAATGAATGTTCCTGCCCTCTGAAAGAACAACCTATGGCTATAATAAAACCGCAAGCAGAAAAACAGACAAACACACACACACACAATAAAAATATCAGTAATTTATTAGTAAATGGAAATAAATGACTTCTGAGAAGATGGCTTAGCAGTATGAGCCAGGGAATAATTTAGAGCAGGTCACATCATCTATTTTTTCCAACTATCCCTTTTCACAGAAAATCCTGGGAAGAAATGCTGTGTGCAATGGCTTTGATCTTGGAAATGACCCATCTGTGGTGACTGCTTCAACTGCAGTTAGAAGGTCACAGATAACAGCCTGTGCCTCACACTGTTTAACAGCAGACTGATGCCTGTATCCGGCCACAAATCCATGCATTCAGCCCCTCATTTATGTTTGTCCAGCACTGAAACGCTGCATGAGGTGTGACCGAGCCAGCAAGGTATGTGAGCAAGACTGGGTCCCAAGCCCTCACGTATGCAGACCTTGCAACAAGCGGTCACTGACTAAACAAGGCAATCCTTGTGCACAGCAAAGAGCTGCCATTGTGTCAGCGATGGCAACGGAGTAAGAAAATAAAGAAAAAATAAAATCGAGAGTCTCTGACCTATGGAATTGGTTCAGGGCCTGTTCTGCGGGAAAACATCCTACGGCACTGAAAGGTCAGGGAGACAGCCTGGTACAGACTACTCCTTATGCAGAGATTTCATTACTGGGAGTATCTGAATAAATTTTCTGTGTGTTTCCTTCTTGTTTTAAGCTTCTCAGCCAGCCCAAGGAGCCATGTAGGTATGTACAAAGCTTCCAGCTGGAGAAGGAAACAGCAGGTGATGCTAAAAGTTTTTTTCTTAGTTCTTGTTGTTTCTGAGACAGGGGGAAACAGCACAGTAGTTGGTGTGTTTATATTGCATGATATGCTGGAACAGGATAGTGAAAGAACACCTACTAACATTGCAGAGAATTAAATGGAAAGCAAATGGTACATAGTATAACATAATCAAGAGAATATAGACAAGGACTTTCTTGCAGTGACTTGTTATGTAGCATTCAACAACCCATCACCAAGTCAAAAATGCAATTACTGATCTCCTACTGCAAGAAGAAAAGTGTAATTCAACTTTTTGGCAAAGCTCAAAGTTCAATTACCCCGTAGCAAATCAATCAGACGCATGTGCAGCAAGCAATGAAGTAGTGCAGATGTCACCTCCCTGCTTTCAGCTAACGTTGCTTTTCTTAAAAATCGGTACGCAGCACTAGGAAAATATTTGTAAGTTTACAACGTTCACATTACACAAAGATAAAAAAGAATCTATCAGTGTGATTTAGAACAACAGGGAACAGTGTTCAAGGCATATGAAACAAATAATGAACATTCATCACAAGTAACCTGGAGTGATGACTTGGTTTTTATAGACACCAAGATTTATGACACCAGCTCAGCATTATATCCTCCACATTTCAATAGCTAGGAGCCAGGCAGACAGAGGCAATCATGCATTGAGCCATGTGCAAACATGTTAGCCAGTGCTGATGGATGTGTGGTCAGCACTCTGGACGTGTATATGCACAAGCAAGCGTCACTTAACTGCAAACAGCGCTCTGTTCCAACGACACTGTTCTGAGCTCTGCAAATAAAAACATACCAACAAAGAAAGTGAAGTACTACACTATGCATACGACAGCTTGGGAAGTTGCACACAGTTCCTCTTTTTGCACTTTTGTGACTTTTTGCACTTTTTCTTAATGACCAGTGTAAAACTGCACTTGTGTTCACGACATGCCTTCTGTAATGCTTTGCTTACCTCTTCCAACTCCAGTCATATAGTAAACTAGTGAAAAATACCAGGGACATGTCTTCTTTACCAGCAGCTGAATGAGAAAGGAAGACACAATTTCTCAGCTGGAATAGGTATCGTTAGCTTCTAGCACATATCACTATAAAAGGTCTTTTTATTGCTATTAAAGCATCATTCAATCATTGCAGAATGAATCACAGAGCTGATGCAAAATTCTGCACTCATTTTTTCAAACGGCTGAAGCCAACGATGAAATTAAGCCATCTTGACTACATTTTTTTTCTACAGTGTACTGTTTCCTTTTGTTGTAACAAAGGATAATTTCTGCTCTCCCTCTCTGCTTGTGACTTTTATTTAACTACGGCTACAACAATTATTTTTCTTTAATGGAAAATAACCAAATTCACACATCTTGATGTTCTTCCAAAAGTCTATTTTTCATCAATCTACCCAAACCCAAAATTATATTTTCAATCATCAAAAAAAATTTTCACTGCAACTGATAATTACATTTAACAATGGAAATTGAAAGGCCACCACTTAAATATACAGTTAATACTTCAGTTGTGTAGAATTGATATTTTGAAGCACTGGAGGCATTTAAAAAATTTTATTTAGCATATTCAAAAACAAACGTTACAAAAATTTTTCTATAAACATAGGCAAGAATGTTTAAATACGATAATTTAATGTAAACCAAATCCCTTTAAAATACTCAATACTGTAATCAGAGGTTATTTACACTCAGTGAAGACAGAACAACCTCCACTAATGCTAATCATCATCTAAGCACAATTAATTTCCATAATTTCTTAAAGAGTGACACTTAAATGTAAGATTTTAGTGGGTAAATCATCTGAGTCCTAATACATGATGAAATTTAGTGTTACATTCAAAAGTGGGAAAAGCCGTATCCTGACTGTTCATGTCATCAGTGAAGGCAGTACTGCATTCAGACTTGGAAAACCTTCAGAGAAGTACAACGAGAAATTCATAATGTTTATTGCATGATAATGCAATTACAGGATAACAATATTCAGCAAGTGCCCTGGAAAACAAAGCTGTATAAAAACCCGCTACAAAAGAAATTTTATTCTTCAATCAGATCAAAAAAGCCAGCCACAAGTCTAAATTAGTTTCTCACATTTCACAAAGAAAAACAAAATATTTGGTAATTTGACATTATTCCAACAAGAAGAAAGCTGTTTGTGTCTCAGAGGAAATACATTTGGATAACTGGCACATGCAGATTGTTTATTTATGAAAGTTTATTCAACAAGACTTAAATTTATAGCCCAAAATAGCATTCATATTTGTGCATGGATGCAGAAAAGGCATAGCCCAATAAATTCTAGTCACAGATCATTTTCAATATTTGGTTGTGGCTTTTTTGGGAAGACAAACATGTTTGCATTGCACATAAAACTATCTCCAGGATGCAGCAACATATTCTACTTAAGAAATAGAAGTGTGAAAGCCATTAAAACTGGTAGTGGAATACAGACCAAAAACGACAACAACAAAAAAAGGTGGCTCATCTCTAAACCAGATTGCCCATGGTCAGGGGTAGACAGCTGCTGAATGACCTAATGTGAAATTGGTGAACTCCATGCATTTCCTACATGAAAGTCATATATCCAAACAGAAAAGTTACTGCTAAAACTGCCAGCTGTGCTGGCAGGCACAGAAGATGCCAATATGGCATGGACATTGATACCAGCTCGTTGAGGTGGCTCCTGCAGACTGAGATGAGGCACTTCGTTTTGGTAATGTCTGGCTAAAGGCAGTTCAGTATAAAAGGAGCTTTAACTTCTACAAGTGACAATTTAGGTCCAGAGCTAAAACCACTTCAAAAGAAAAGGTGAGACAGTTTAAAAACAAGATCTAAGGCAATTCTTACAACAAATGCCCAAAATATATTGTAATAATCTGCCCAAAATCTGTCATAAATAATAAAAAGTCTCATCCTTTTTACTACAGTTTGGCCTGGAGTTCCATCCATTAACTCCAATAAATTTGCCTTTGCAATTGAAGAACCCCAGTAGACAATTCCAATAGCCTACTCTTTGCCAAAAATGAGAATATAAAATTAATTACAGGATCCTAACTTCATTTGTCAATCCACTGTATCAAATTATTACAGAAGTGTGCATAAGCACATCCATGTATGATCATACATTTTTTTTCAGCAATTTTCTGTAAACTTCCTTAGGTAAAAGATGGGCCAAGGTGCCATGAGATAGTAGATGCCAGCATGCATCTCAGAAATTAACCGAGGACATTAGCAGTGGTTTGAAATGGATGGCATCGGTGTTTCATTTGGAAGAAGATCCAGCTTCAGTTTTTTGTTTTAAGAAAACCAACATAACCCAGTAATCTTTCAGGGCTAATTACATTTCAATTGGTGCTAACGGATTAGTAGAAAACAACAATACTGAAGTTAATGCCATGTTACGTTGGTGTGAGAAGAAAAAAATGAAATGAATATTGATAAGCTAAACTGAATGATCAACTCTTAAATTAAGCAGGAAAAAAGAACCACCACACTACAGCTTGCATCAGCTGAACTACTATCAGTATCTAAACCACTTGGTTGAAATTCTATAGAAGCGTCTACTTTAACTTGCATTAAGCCTGACAGAAATACACATCTCTTCAGCCTCAAAAAGTCACTCCAAACTAACACTTGAGTGTGTGTCTGCGTTGTGTTCTTAGAAAGGCAACACAGTGGGTCCTCATGGTTTGGCCTGATGTCAGGTAGACTCTACAGCTCGCATATGGAGATAGCTGAGCCACACTGGCCACAGAGTTTCTGGAGCCAGCCTTGATTACCATGCTTCCCAGCACCTTGCTTGAATGAGCAAATGTGAAATCAGCAATAAATACTTCAGGTGTTGAAGAGGTATCAAAAATGCCTGCAACGGATTTCTATAGCCCCTAATACAAGATGCACACATGGTACATTTAAGTATGCAAGAGGAAAAATATCAGGATTTGAGGAAGGGGATCTTACTGTTGGGGAAAAAAAGTCACACACCAAATGCTTTTCCTTTTTCCATTTAAAAAGGAGAGTAATATCTTTGGGTTCATACGTTTATGGATAATGGATAAAATCCTGGTCCCAGTGAAGACTATGCTAGTTTTGGTATATGCTTCCAAATAAGCAGGATTTTATCCAATGTTTCAGCATTTCACTCTTTAGTGTTGCGTGAGTTTTCAAGTTGTAAAGTTATAATATGCACACATCTCATCCCTAGAGCACAGGAATAAAAAACAGATAGGAAAACTGAAAGGAAAAGCAGAATACAAAAAAAAGTACTCATAAATTCACTAATCACTGTCTTCAATTATTAGCTTCTAAACATGAATTGTAATAGCAAAAGCTTTCGAATGCACCTTCTCTGCTAGGGCTCTGAAATTATTGCTATTAAGCCAGCATACTCTAATATACTGGTTTGAACACAAAGGCATACTGCTCTTGGCCCATCCAAAGGCCCAGGATAGGACGCAGCACATAAAAATCCAAGTGAGAAAAAGGAAATGACCAGACAAGAGGCAATACTGAAAAATTAGTCCCATTTGGTGTAAATACGTTTTTAAAACATTGCTTAACAATTCCCCATTCTCAGGCAATTCTCAGATTCTGCATCAAGAAGGGAAGGGGATTCCACAAATCTTGTGGGGAGTGTGGACAGCATTTGGAATAAAACAAGTGAAATCCTTCAAAGCAAAGATACTTCTGAGAAGTACGACAGAGCACCACATTTGTACATGCACTTACACTCTCAATACAGGTTCCTTATCGTTTAAGACCCACTATAGGGGAAAAAGAAATCCAAGACCCAAAAAACAAGTGATTCTAAAACAAAAAAGGAAGTTCATTATACAGGTCCATTAAATTACAGAAATGCATAATAAGCCAAGATAAAGTGCTACAAAATGATTAGTTTTTTTTTTTTTTTTTTTTTTAAAGTCCATAGCATTTTTCCTGTTTTACTTAGTACTGGTGATAACAGGAGATAGTGCAATTGCAGTGGCTGAACTGGAATTCACAATGTCTTCGTATTGTGGGGGTGGATCTAAATGTTGTTCAGTTTCACTTCTTCGCATACTGATTTCACCCGTGGCTTCCTCATAGGAAGGAGGAGGATCACAGTTTGACAGCCTTGTGGATATTGAGTCTGACTGTGCATCTGTATAGCTCAGACCTCCAGGAGAGAGCCCACTGACTTCATACATTTCCTCCTGTGGGGAATGAACAATGCTGAGAGGCTGCGGAAGCGAACCTCTGCCGTCAGACACAGCACCATCACCCATTGCTTCGTGGGCTCCCCTACGCACGTACACCGACTGTCTACGTGTTTTCTTTTTAAAGAGGCATCTCCATATGACAAAAATGACAATGAGGATAACAAAAAGGCCAATGATTAATGGAAATGCAAGGTAAAATGAATACCAGCTATGTCCTGTGTTACTTTCTCCCTGAAGTCCATTTTTGTAGACTTTCCAGAACTCCTTCTAGAAGAGCAAGACAGGATATGTCAGAAACGATAAGACAGTTAAAAACAAAAGAACAAAACAAACACTTTAATCAATCAGTTGCGAATGAATGAGGAAAAAATGGCATTTCAAATACTGATGATCAAAATGAGAACTGGCATGAATAAGCACACAAAATAAATTTTCAAATTTTCTTCTGATGTGTTTAGTGATACAAAAGGCTTTTTAAAATTTCTTAACACCAACTCCTTGCTACTTGTAACAATCCTGTATTGGCACTTAATATTTAAAAACCTGTAGCATAGGAATAAGCAAGAAATCTAATCTGCATGCGCATCAGCCATGCGGTGGATCAAAATTTTTCAGAACCACTCAAGCTCAAAGTTATTATTGTTTAATTATAATGCACTGATACAATTTGACAGGGAAATATGGTTCCAGAATGTCAGACCAATTTAGCAAAGCACAACTATTTTGAACTGTCATTTCATAAATCAGACTTCTCCCATCCTCTCACTCATAAAGCAATTGTTGTCAGCATATTCTGAGTTGCTTCAAATCCTCTCTTTATAGTTAAATATAGCTTCATCAATGTGAGAATATTACATGGCTTACTTATTAATTTCTAGGAACTTTGACAACACAGCTACAGATACATGGAACAGTGAGAAGTGAAAATACAAACAAGCGAAAACAAAGATGAAGGGGGATACTACTACTTCAAATAGTTTTTGCTGTATTATTAATACGCAAAAGCAGGAGCACAAAGATCACATCATCATCCAATATTCTCTAGAGTGAACGCTGTGCAAAGCTAGTACAAAGAAAACATACCCTGCCTCAAAAAAGTAGTCATCCTTGTCTGTAATGTGTGATCTCTGTCAAGAAATACTTCCACTGTGTTTTATAGCAATGTATAATTTAATAAAAATAAAATAATAATAATAAAAAACCACCCCTGCCAGAAATCCTGAGGTCTCTGCTTCCTTTAAAAATGCAGAGACCCGAACCTCTTCATATTCACGCTGGCATCTATTTTAAATAACACACATATTACATTCAAGTATTTAAAAAATACTCACCAGGAAAAATGACATAGCCATTTCTCAGTTATTAGTAAATTCAGGTTGCAGACTGACTTTGTGAACAGACAAATCAGATCTATATCCCCCCTCAGTTCAGGACTGCTCCCACATGAGCAGCATTACATAAATACTGCCACCAAATTGATCTCAGCCTGAGTCCAGAAGCAGTCTGGCCTCTTTAGTGTGGAGGCTAAGCTTGCCCTGTGCAAAGCTGGGACCTGGACAACGTGGGTGAAACACAAGCTCACACTGATTCTAAGAATATACAAAGAATATACTAAGGTTAAGAACAATACCGTGTTCCTGGAAAGAAAACTGGCTATCACATTTTTTTTTTTAAGCAATACATTACATTGTTCTTACCCTTACACTCACTGCAATGTCCAAAAAAAGTCTTATTCCAGAGCAATCCAGAATCACGTGTGTTTCATAATTTCCAAGGCTTGACATCACAAGCAAGTCACCACAGTGCCCCTCTGATACAAACCCTGATTTAAATCATCTCAGCTACGTCAGGCAGCATTCACTTCAAACAAAGTAAGCAAGTCTTGGAAGATGCACTAACCCCTCTAAATACTTCTCTACATGGGCCTGGATGCACTGCTCCACAGTGAATCCCAGAGCAACTGTGCTGACTTCGGAAAAGCTTACGGGGAAAAAATGAAATTAGCTGCACAACTGAGGCCTAGGGTTCTCTGCATGATAGGAAAGAAACAAAACCAAACACTCCATCTTTCCCCACCAAATCAATAGGCAATTAGGTAGGTCTGTTACTTATTACCTTTCCAGCTGGTTTGAATAAAACAAACTAGATCTTAAATTGAATAAACAAACACATTCTCAACTAAAAAAAGCAGAAAAAAGATTCATTAGCATTATTAACTACTATTATCTGTACTGGAACCAAGCTTCCCACTTCACTGCTCTGCTACCTCAGCAGCAGCAAAGGAATGATATACAATGTTTATTTCTGAGGCAAAAACTGCAAAGTTTTACTTGAAGTCAGCAAATATGCTATGCAAGGATGCATCTTTTTAAAGACTATGTAGAGGAGATAGGCAGTTTTGATGAAAACTAAAAGAAAAAAACAACAACACAGTTCTGCCTTTGTAATGTACTTTATGTTGGACACTGTAGAGGAAATGCACCCTCCCCAGTGTAAGGGTAGTAAGCTGTGATTGGTATTTTAGTAAAGTTTCCCCATTACTTCTAGCTCAGCATTATCTGCTGGAGAAATGTCTCCTCACCTCTTTCATGAAGCTGAAATACCAGCATTGCTCCTTTTCACTCTTGTCACCAGAGTGGCAGGCAGGCAGTTCAGAATAGGTGACATGGCAGGGGGGCGGTCAAGTTAATAGTGTAACCAGACAGGTGCATAAAGAGCTTAACATAAGAGTTTAAATTGCCTTAAGGATGAAAGTAGTTTAGAGTCCACTTTCATTTACATGCAAGACAAAGGAAATTCCAAGGCACTTTGTACACGCAGTCATCTGCCGAAAATTGCAGTGTTTCAGGTCTGCGGCTGTGTTACAGAGACAAAGGAATAAAGTTCCTCACAGGTGAGAAACTGCTAAGAAACACTTGTTTAGTCACTCTGAAAAATGCTTTCTTTTGATTTTCCCCTTTAAAAAAGAAGTTGCTAGTGTATTAAACCTGAGGTTTCCAGCTTGCAGTTTTGCAAGCCAAGTATCAAAGCGAACCACAAAAACTGTTAGTTCCAGAATTTACGGGAAGTGCAGGAAACTAATACTTCAGCTTCGAGCTACTCAGCTGCCAAGCATCTCCCCACTCTGCTCTGTTATTCCACAGCTATGCCGCATGGTAAAATCATGGTACACAAGGAGGACAAGCTACCTGGTCTGAGTCAAATAATGCTCATCACCAAATAGAACCAGGGGGAACTCGGATGAGTTTGCACAGTGTGGGAGTTGGTACAAACTGCTATGAAAAAAGAAGAGAGGAAAATAATAATGAAACCCCAGGAGGTAGCTGTAGAACTCATACAGAAGTTAAAGGGTAATTTGAAAGTTGGAACACTTACAGCACAAACATCCCTTCCATAGTGGCTGGTCTCTTAAACCAAGGAAATAAAAGAGGACTGTCTTTCTACTTGGAAAAACTATGAACTCGTGGTTTATGAAAGGGACACTCCAGCAATCATTTACCCTCAAGCACTGCATAGCTGGGCTGAAAAAACTAAGTTAAGCAGGCCACAGAATCAGATAACTGCAATGGAAATGACTTAGCATCATCTAGTATAAGTTACCACCAAGAACTACTTTTCTGCATATTTCTTACTGCTTTAGCATACCCCGTCCAAAATAAAAAGAATTCTCAAAGGCATCATAAATAGACATTTACAGACAAGCTGTCAGTTTGTTTGTTTTTTTCCCCTTGTGTATCTTTTATCTATTCAGAACAGAGTCAACTTCAGTCAACTGGATCTGAATGCTGAATTAAACAAGGGGTCCACATGAAAGTTAAGTCTTGCACACTGCTGTGAATTTCAGCAGAGGCCTTTACTACATTTGGCAGCACTGTCAACCTTGAATGACTCTTGGTCCATTGTCTGACTTGTCTTAAAGTTGGACTAATAATATGCCAATCAGGAGAGTGTTTAGCATTCAGTAGGTAAATGATATGAACAAAGCAATAACGGGAAGTGAGAGTACCTGCTATACTATTTTCTTCTGGTCTGCCCTCAATTTCAGATGACAGGAAAGAATTCATATCTTCTCTCCTGGGTATTTACCAGCATTCACAATTAGATACAAACTGATGCTAGAAACCTTATTTGATCACATCATTTTAGATCTGGTGCCAAGTTTTGAGATGCTTTCCAAACTTTCTAGTGTTTTTTATTTTGAGTTGTTTTCCTAGATTAGAGTTATACAGAGGATCTTGCAACTTGTGCAATATTTAAAATAAAGTTTGTGGGAAATACAGAACCCTTACAAAGATTTTTTTTTTTTTTTTTTAATCTTCATGCAGTATCGTTTTAAAAAAACTGAGTTAATGGAATTGAAATGAATATCAATGCTTCAGTCACTCCCAGGTATTTTGCACAGTAACCTTTCTGCAAATCTTTAAGCTTCCCAACAACTTTCGACTATGGACTAGTGACCACATACAGTGCTATCTGTATTATGCTATAGCTTCTACATATAGCTTTAGATCAGGTGTAGGGTTCATGTAACCCATTATCTTCTGACAACAATCATAGATTGCCACAAAGACTGTAAACATAGCCAGGCAGTGATACTCTCCCAGCTTTCATGTCTTTGTACTTCAGAAACTTCCATCAGCCAAAGCTGACCCCTTTTATTCAATGGTCCCAGATTGATTTACCAATATTATTTTAATCTTTTATATCCTCCTTTTCTGAAGCTATGTAAGTTTTTAGCATCCAAGACATCTTGTGGCAAAGCAGTCCACAGCTCTACTACCCGTGGTGAGAAGAGATGGTTCTATTTGCTCTGAATCTGCACCTTATCTTCTTTGAGGTCCTTTTATCTCTCCTGTCAGAAAAATGTCAAACAACTCTGTTCAATCTTCATACTCCTTACAGACATCTACCACATGTTCCCTGATTCAACTATTTCCAATATATTATTGTTACACAAGTATTTTCATCTCTATAGTCATCTCACTGATCCTCTGGAACTTCCCCAGCTACTTATTTAATATTTAATATTTTATTTACTTATTTTATTTCTTTTTAAAAGATAGGGAGGTCAGAGCTGTACATGATATGTTATAGATGCAGGTGCATAGTTGTGTAACTACATTCTCCATTTTGTTCTCTATGCCTTTACTAGGATTCTTAACTTTCAGGTTTTTGTTTGACTGCTGGGCATTATCAAGACAAGTTTTCACTGATGATTTCTAAATCTGGATCTTGTTCACAAGGCAAACATACATAAAAGGAACGTTCCCTTTTCCCCAGCATGCATTACATTCATCAACACTGAATTTCATTTCCTATTTCCCCCCCCCCCCAATCAGTACCACACACTTCTGCAAATTCTTTGCTGTCAGCTCTAGCCTTCACTATCCCGTTAGTTTCATCTTTATCATTAATTTTATAATTTTAAGTAATACTTCTGAAGATATTGTCCCCAGTGCTACACAATATTAAAGGCATTCAATACTTTCATGACATCTGCCTGTATACTTAACGTACACAATGCTAACTTCCATGAAAACCGGTGCATCAAAAATAACTTGAGGGGACTGCTTGGTATTTTAATAATACAAGATCAGATGTTGCCCATCTCCTCAGAGGACTGCAGAAAAGCAAAGGACCAAGTGGACAATTAAAAAAAATACAAAAGGGTGATTATACAAAATAAGTTACCATGAGATAAATAAGCTATATATTCTTCTTGAATTCCAGTCTATCTATACAATAAGATCATTGTGTCTTTGTTATTATGAACATACTGTGTTACAACCTCAGTCTACTGCACCTTCATTCCCAGAAATCAAGTCTTATTAAATGGCTGTAAAGATGGATACAACTGCAAGATAAAGGACCAAATAAAGCCTAAGTAAATGATGCTGGTTGGGCATGACTGCACTTTAGCAGAGTTTGGACACTAGCGAGCTACCAGCAATGGAATTAAGCAACTAAAAAAAAGGATATAGTAGTAGAAAAGTATAGTGGATCAGGACCTCACTGGAAATTCGCTCTGCACTGTGACAAAGGTTGTGGCACAACGGGAAGTGTAACTATGTCTACTTTAGTATTTCTCAAATACCTCTGCAAGGGAAAGGGTTTCTACTGAAACACAACATGTTCCTCAACATTTAATAGTGGAAAAGAAGCTGAAGTGAGAGGCAACACAATTGTAGAACATCTAGAGTTGGAATGGACCCACAAGGATCATCAAGTCCAACTCCTGGCTTCACACAAGCCTACCTAAAATTAAACCCTATGTCTGAGTGTTGTCCAAATGCTCCTTGAACTTCAGCAGGTTCAGTGCTGTGACCACTGCCCTGGGGAGCCTGTCCCAGTGCTGGTCACCAGTTTGACCTATCACTGGTGAACATGTTTAGGCTATTAGTGATACTGTGCTAGATCTTTATGTAAGTTGCGTCATTGTACACACTACTGTTAATTACACAATGAGCTATCATTAGGAATAATCACACCAAGTCAAATTTGGGAGGCAAAAAACACGTCTGTGCATGCACTTTAAAGCTTTGGAAAGAGGAGGATTTGCAGAGACCACCACACATCCTTATTGCTTCATTTTATAAATAAGAAAGCTTTCATTCCAGCCTTTTCCACCTTTCCACCTTCCCATGTATGACCACCAACAAAGAGATGCCAAGAACTTGAAATGTCCATTACGTCTTTACAATAACCTTTTTTTATTATTATTATTTAATGTAAAACACAGCCAGTAAAGATTAGGACATACCACCTGGACAAATTCTGAAAGAAGTTCATAATGCTCCCTGTGTCACTTTGCTCATTAGCCTTGCCTGCACAATTTCCCTGTGCAAAAACATGAGAGATGGAAACTTTTTTTTTTTTTTGAAGAGAAGTTTTCTGGGTCACATTTTCTAGCACCTGTTTTTCATGTTAAGGGTTATCCTCAACTTCAGCCCCAATTTCAATCAGGTCTGTCCTGAATTAGAAAAAAAAATCCTTGACTTTTGCATTAAATATGTCAGATGACACTATCAAAAGCTTGCATATTGTTCTTATTAGTTGGGAGGCAATTTAAGATAGGTTGGGTATAACGTGCAGCTATTGCATGCAGAGCCATTGGGCCACAATCTTCTTTTGAGAAGCCAACAGACTTACACAATAATTCTGTGTGGGCAGTATCTGCTTCATTCCAGTCAAGTTAATATATCACTGCCCTTGCATAACATACAGCAGCACTGAAATTTTTACTCTTTCCATATTTTAGATCACTGCTGCTTAACAATACACTCTGGGGACCTGCAGAAGTTACCTTCAAGAACGACATTTATCTTTTCTTATTTTTACAACTGTGAATAATCTGGCCACTGAACGCTTTGGTCAGCTACACTGGCACATGGGATATAAAGTCTATTTGAAATGGAACACTTTTTGATTCGTGTGCTCATTTCATGCGAACATATTCCATAAATAAGGAGCAAGGTAAGTGAAGACTTGTGATCTCTGCTTCTATATATTCTGTAAAAGTCCCAATGCCATCATTTCATCCAAGCAAGACAACAGCATCTGTGATATGTAGGTCAGACTTAAGTGTGTGATGATACAAAAACCAGTACACATGCTATTTGGGTAAGTAGTGCTGCCAAACTACATAATGACAGATTTGTCTATGTTTCATCAAGTGGGGGTATTTATTTGTGTTCCTTTTCTTCTCAGCTGCCAATTTTCACTTTTTTTTTAAGAGCATAATTATCTTTGAGATTTCTGTCCCTTTCAAATTCAGTTTAATTTGGATGAAAGATTCAAAATTTATTGCTGTGGAATCTAGCCATCTCCACTGTTGACCTTATTTGCAGAAAGAACCGTGTCAAAAAAAAAAAAAAACAGATCTAGTGTAATGTTAGAAAACATACAAACATTCAGCACACCCCAAAATTAATATCAAAACACCCCACCCATCTACAAATACACACCAAAACATACCGTCTTTTCTTCATTTTCAAAAGCTTCTCTTGCTTCTTCATAGGTACAGATTTCTTCTCTGCATTCGTGTTCTATATCACCTTGCTTTAATTCTTCCAAAAATTTGTTGGCTCTTGGATATCTTTTTAACACAGAATTGGCTTTGTTCTCTGCTAAGAACACTAAATAAGAGGAAAGACAAGAAGGGTCACTACTGAAATAGATACCCAAAACCTCATGGTAAAACTGCTCAAAGAAAACGCATGTGTGAGAAACAAAAATCTTTTTTCAAAGTCTTCCCCTTTATTTAATATGATAAAAAGCCTTACTAGTTTTGTTCACTATTATGAGCATTCAGGACTACGATTTCAGTAGTTATTGCTACTTCATAAATGTGATGGACCCCAGTCCCACATCATGTTCATGTAGGCTTAAACAAGACTGAAGCCTGTGCCTAAGAAGAATGCTCAGAACAGACAGGCATATGCTCAGCTCAAGTAATTTCTTAAACTAAGATGACACAGAACAAACAAAACCTGCTTGAGAACATCAGAAAGATATCTGCAACTGCCTGAGGACATCACAGCCAGAACACTCAGAAGTTTTTGATGACATAAATATTTCTGAATATTACCTAGTCATACACACCAGAACAGCTGTCTTTATCAAAGTTTAATTCCATCTGCTTTCCTAAGCAACTTTGAAGCAGACTTGCTGCCTTCACTCCAGAAATGTCAGCCATGAAACAGCAACTCTTTTGAGGATGTAGAAGTAGTCTATTCTCTTAAATCATACACAAAACCTACTTTATTTGATGAATCAAATCAAATAACCCCAAAAGGCAACCAGTTATGACAAAGGTATTCTTTTGTTTGCTTTCCTTAGTTTTCTGTTCAAAGAAGAGAACTGGAAGTAATCTTCTGATCCATTCCTTGAGGGAAAAATTCAATTTCTGTGTTAAATTCCCTGACCAAACGATTTCTACAATAACACAGAGCAACTGAATATTGCACTGATTTTGCACATAGCAAAATCCAGTAGACTGATTCACTCAAAAGGTGTATCTGCAGTGAATGGTGCAGAAATTTTCCAGGTATTTCAGGTCAGGAAGCATAAAGGTCATGCCAACTCAACACCACTCACGGCCTCTCGCTGCTAGCAATAGGGGATCTTTATTCAATGCATGACCATACTAACCCACTCATACAGCCTTCCTGACCTATGCTACCATTTCTGCACTGGCTCATTTACAGCTAGCCTGGGACCTCCAGTACGGTAAGACGACAAACTCTCCTTGTCTGCAGAAGGACAGGAACTAAGTGGTATTAACAATGATTTATCTATGACTTTCTAAGAATCAGTTTGCTACTTTTTCCTTAATCATCTTATTTGAATACTAAAACAGGATTTGCAGCAAGTCTACAAAGACAGGTCACTATACTTTTCCTTTCTCATAAGTTAGACGTGGTAGCATTTTTCAGCAAGGAAGATACTACCACAATTAGTCTCACCTACTTCACATTAATTTCATTCTGTTAAGTCGCTGTGATGTGTCTACTTTGTTATAAATCAGTAGACAGTCATCTTCCTTTTGAAAAAGACTAAGTATTTGAAGATTAAACTTCAATATACTGGTCATTCCTATACTTTTCAGTTGAATACATGTGGTATGTGCATGTACCACACAAATTACATTATTCATAATGCTGCCAGAGATTCAGTGCATACTACTCTACAACTGCTCCTACTGTAATTTTGATTTCTGATAGCATCACAGACAAACGCATGGGCACCTCTTACTGTGTAAGTACATAATATAAACAGCACATAAATCAATTTTTAAAAGTCTCTTCAAAAAAAAAAAAAAAAGATAGCTTCTTTCTGTTTCCCACACAGTCCTCCTGACTCTCCTCTAGGCCTGAAGAACCAGCTTGCTTTCCACATGCCTCAGCAATCAGGAAGAGTGATGAGAAGGAGGATTTGGCCACATCAGGAAACCAGCATGCAGCCATGTATGGGGATGAACTGCCCATGCTCTACCTACTCCTCAGCAACTCCTCTTGTGGGCATTCTTGAAGTAGAACAAGCTACAGCCAAAACACTTTTAAAAGTAGAGTCACTGAAGAGTAGATAATGCACTGTAAATCAACAGTTTCCCTTCCTTCAGAGGATAAAACCTACAGAATTTCATTTCACAGATAGAATCCATCTTTGAAAATAGAAAACAGGAAAACAATTTTGCTTTGCACTGGATGCAGAGGGAAAAGAAATAGAGAAAAAAAGAGGTAGCTGACAACATTCTGTTTTGAGAATTCTGGCTCTCGGAAAGATAATAAAAATCTGTTTTTACACGGACTTAACCAAATAAACAAACAGAGTAAAAGTTTAAAAGCTGCTATACCATGAAATATTGCATTCACTACATATTGTCATGAGTTTCTAGGTAATAGTTTAGTTTTCCAAAAAACAGCAAAGCATACATTTCTGCTGCAAAACGCATTGACAAAGAACAGCAGAGTGCTAAAACAATTCAATATTCAAAAATGGCCAATATGGAAGAAAATTCACCTTTTTTGTTTAGCAAGTCACATTCAGAAAGTTTATCTTCTCTCACAATATAGAAAATGCATATCTCAAAAAGACAAAAAAGCCTACTGAGGATAATAAACCCCACACCATGTTAACCCTGAATGTATCTGCTAAATAATGCTCTGTGATTAGTCCAGACCAGGAATGGCTTTTGACCCTGCAATACTGGAAAGAATGAAGTATAAAATCATTAATTTGTTTTGCTCTGCCATTTTTAAAGCTCTGCATACCCCTTATGACTTTAAATCCTCATTGAGAAGTCAATACCAAGGCTGCAAGGAAACAAAAACATGCACTGATCAAAGCAATCTTGATTGAGATACTGATTGAAATACAGTGATTTAATGAGAATCACTCATTGCCTGATGAATCCTATAAAGAGAGATAATGGCACCATATTGCAGAAACCACGTTGACTTCTTAGTATTCTATGACTGTCATCATGGGGATATTCTGTTATAATTACGGAGGAGGGTGTAAAAAAATAAAAAATAAAACACTCTTTGGGTTGGATTGTCCATCTAACCAAGCTATAACAGGGCTGAATTCACTGCAGCTGTTACTACGAAGCTGAAAATGATTAGGGAAGAATGGTGTGGCAAGAATAAAAGAAATACAATTAAACTTTATTTTTTCACATTGTCAAGGAGATTAACTAGCAAATTCAGATAAAAGAAAAAAATCAAAATAATGATTTTGGTATTAAGATAGACACAGAAACAAATAATCTAAAATCTCTTCTTTCTCCGCATATTTTTATAGAACATAGATGAAGGTATACAACTACCAAATATAATGCATTGGAACACATTTCTCAAACATACTTGCACTCAGTGCAGTGTGTAACTAATACTCATTTTTTAGCAAGCTCTTATGTATCAGAAAGATACAAAAAACCCTTTCCAAAGTCTTCATTTGACATTATTTTTGGAGAGAGTAATATAGTCTGATCATTTTATTATACGTTCTCAGGAAAACCTGTGGTTTTCTATTCACACAATGAATAGATACTCTAGCAAGGTGAAGGTCAACCAGAATCAAGAAGAGTCAGGCAAGGGCATGAGTGAGGATAAACATGTCTCGGCCTGCCAGCTTAAGCTATCACAAAGAAAATTGGCTTCAGGTCTGTAGCGACAGAGAAATAGGGAGCTGCAGTGTGGGAAAAGCATCCTGATACACAGAAATGCTGCAGAAGCAAAGCCAAGGGCATTGTGGACACCAAAGGCAGCTCTATTGAGGCAGCTGTTGACACTCCCCTTTTCTGACTCTTTACCAACACCCAAGCAGATTAAAACTTCTAGCAAATACTAGAAGTGAGCATTTTACTTTAAATAAAAAGCTGCAGCTACTGATAAATGTGAGTCTTTCTGTAGGTGATCTTAATAAAACTATTTGGTTTGCACAGGGGAGAACATATAAAAACATTTTGATCATCTTTTTATAAAGCTTAAAGAGTGACTTCTGCTGTGAGAACCTGGAGTTACTGGAACAAGTTTAGGATGCAAGGCTGGAAAATCAGCTCTGCAGTCTCTGCTCTACAGCCAGGTTTCAAAGGTCCATGAATGAGTTTCTGATGCTCATTATTATGGTCCACATTTAATATCTATGTCAGAACAGTAGTACAATTCCAATTCAGTTTAGTATGGACAAAGAGCTGTATCATATGTAACACCAAAATCAGTTCAATAGCAAAGAACATTTCCTGTGCAAACAGATTTGGATTTTCAGTGGAGGACAATTTGGGGGGAGTGCTTCATGGGGAAAAGTAAAGAATACACAATCATATCAAAGCTAAACTTACCACTATCCATGATGATTACTGTCAAGGCACAGAACTTGCAAATATCAAATCTGAAAACGAAAGAGGAAACATCCTGTTGAGCTTGTGAATCATGATGAACTGGGAAAAGTTTATAATAATATATGGGAATTGAGAGAAACGTATAAGAGCGTTGGAAACCCTGTGGTAAAGATTTATCCCCTTTTGAATTGCATCACTCCTGCATACATATTAGCTTTGGTAGTGTACGAGTACTATCCAACAAATGATGACTCTTGAGAAAGGGTGAATGCTTCAACCTTTTTCAAAGCATTTCATATTTAGAAGAGGCAAAGATACTAATTTGAAATATGTGTATATAATTTTAAACTAATCTGCAATCTCTGTTTTACCCAAATCAACTTAAAAGGTTAAACTACTTGTATCTTATCCAAGACTCAAATTCATTCTGCGGAGAACATCACGTCAACTCATTACCTCTAGTTTATGGATCAGATTTTTGAGATCAGAATGAACACATGCAAATTCAGAGGCTAGTGATTAAAACAGGATGCCTGCGTTAAGTTTGAGGGTAGAACAAAACCTGCAATTTGGCAAAGGAACTCGCCATACATGTAAGGATCCAGCCCGGCCTACAAGAACTTACATGTACATTATACCTCATCTTGGAAGGAGAACAGACAAAAGATGCACTCAGGCAAGAAAAGGCCTGAAGCTCATTGTACCCACCAGGCAGAGAGCCAGCAAGAGCCACACCTGAAGGCTGCAATAGCTAGCTGAGAGACTGTTTTCAGTTTCTTGGAGTCTTTGTTAGTATGAGATAAGAAAATAAAAGCTTTCAGCAAAGGACTAGAAAGGTGCAGCTGTCTAACCAAGCTGGTAGAACACCACATGAGGTTAAAGATTTTTTACTAATAAATTACCAACTCCTAAAGATTAGCATTAGTTCTACTTCAGAGGCCAAGTTACACATCAACATATCATTCTATACTCCTGCCCACAATCTCCTTAAAACCAAAACCTCACAGGCAAACATCTCCATAAAAAAGTGTTAATAGTGTACAAGTGTTGGCTGTAGCGGCTGCAATAAAGAGGGAAAGTTAAGGCTTCCAGCACAGCCCTTCCAACACTAATTTGTCTAGAAAGAGCAGGCTGCAATACTTGTTAGAAATGCTGCTGAAGTGAATGGAGCTCTATAAAAACATCCCAGTCTACTAACAGAATTGTAGGACTGGGACTAAATGAAATGTGGGTCATGGGAGTAAACTGATTTTAAAGCAAGTTCATCAAGTCTCTGCGAAGGTAAATAAATGCAAATAAATAGTGAAGATTAAAGCACTGAAATCTCACCACCATGTTTAGTATATCATTACTAAGTATGCTAGGGTAACAGAAGCAGAGGGCTTACATTTTTTTCAGGACATATACAGTCTCCTCCAATAGCCCTACTTTTTCTTAGCAGACTACTCCATGCAAAGACAAAAACACCTTTGCCACTTGCTTGTTCAATAAAGCTGACATTAGCACAGCTTTCTGGTTAGTCTCATCTGTATAAACAAAATACTCGTGTTGAAGAAATTGCTAAACTTTTAGTAATAAACAGATCGCAAAAAATCTGTTTACTGGTAACTATTTGTTTCATCTGATGCAACGTAAGTTTCTTTCCCCATTTATTATCCTCCAGTTTCAGAAAGCTTCCTTGCAACAGCTCCTCAAACAGCATTAACAGCAATAGAGGAGCAAGACCCATGAGCAACACCCTCTCCCACCCTCAGCTCATCTGCTGTAATGCAGTAGATGAAATGAAACTTGCCAAGCTTCTTCCCTTTAACAGTGACTTTTAAATTTTGTTAAATTTTGTTAAGTTTTGCTTAGCCTTTAATATTTCAGCCTTATAACAAATAACTTGAACGTAGATTTCAACATCAGCACTTAAGAAAATGCAAAACATACATCCCCATCCACACTCAGTGAGTCACAACTAGATATCTCTGCCTACAGGGAGGTTTGGTGGAAATGTGGGCCCTGATGTCCCCCTTCCCTGCTAAGGGAAGTTTTCCACCAGGAGCTGAGTCTGATACAGTCTAGGTGTGCAGTGCTGCCTTTGCATCTGGCATAAGGAGCTTCGTACATCTAATATTTGGGAATAAGAATCAGAATATTGACATACAGAGATTGTAGAACTATGGGAAACACATAGATGAGAAAAAATACCTTTTGTTTTCTTCACTGGAAATTGATGCAAATATATTATGAACTAGTGATGAAACAGAGATTTGCTCAATTGGCAGCAAAACACAAGTTACAGCTCTTCTTACCCTTCCTTCATTACAGAAGGAATCAGTGCACGCTTCTCCAGGAGACATCAAATCCATCTTTCCAGTCACCATGGTGCAAAAACTTCATCAGTCTACACTAGATTCTTATGGCAATGACAAGTATTTGTCATTTGATCCCTCAAACTAATTACAACCCTTTTCCTCCAAATGTGCATCATTCTTTTTTATGGTCCCCTGCCTTCCCTCCCCCTCTTTATCTGCCCAACCTTCTTCGTTTCCCAGCCTCCTGCTCTCCCTCAGCTCACGGCTGGTTTCCTGCATCCCACCACCTGCTGGGCAAGAGGCTGATTTGGGACCCAGGCACCGACTGCCCTGCTGCAACGCAGGCAGGACAGAAAACTTCAGCTCACTGAATTTTCCCACTACAGAAGATTTTCCCACTACGGAAGAACTTCTTGGGTCTTTGCCCTCTACTTAATCATCCCTTCCCCCAAAGGGAAAGAGATTAATAATATTTCAGTCCTCTACCCCCTGACAGTTTTGGTTCAAATTGACTAAATTTGTTTGGAAAAAGGGTTTGAATGCAGAGAAGTACATGAATATTTTTCTTTTTTTCCCCTTCATAAACAAGCTAATAAAACTGAAGAGGGTTGGCAACACTATAGGAACATCTTGACCTGCTATTGACTCATTTACTCCCCCACACAACTTTTTAAATTTAGTTTCCTGCTTTTTAGTCCTCAAAAACCTCACTGAAGGCTAGGATGGCCCTATGGTGTCAGAACAATGTTTTTCTTATATATTTATATACATACACAGACACTCACCAATGCAAGAACAAAGTGGCCACAGATAATATCTTACTAGTGACGCTAATGCTTGTTATTTCAGGAAACACTCTTCATCCAAGAGTCAGTCATACAGTAGACAGCATGGGTAGTGCTACAGCTGAGCATCAAATTCTGCGTTCAGCAGTAAGCTGACGTATTTGACCAGCGACTGTTCAACAGAGGATCTTTTCTGAGCACATACTTGACCATCAGAATGATGGTAAAAAATACGAAACAAAAACAAACACTAACACGATGAACCACCCACCTGCAACAGAATATAAAGACTCAATGGGAAATAAAATGAGTTATACAGCCCATATGAGACAGCAAAGGAGACCTACCAAAGCCTGTGCAATAGCACAGCACTATTTACCAGCACTACTGTGATCACCAAAGGGCTGTAGCATCTCACCAAGAAGCATTTTACATGAAAGCTTATGAAGCTAACATTGAAGCAAACCAAGCTGTACGCTTTTTTTTCCCCATATCTAACCTAAGTATTTTTTCCTCAATTTTTACCTAAAATCCTGTTCACACCTTGTACACACTATGTATAAGCACAAATCACAGAATATTTTTACAAACATTTCCCAAGCTGTTAGTCATAGCCTAGCAATGCAGCGTATCCCATAAATTGGGATAACTAATTTCAACAACAACAGTTGTTGGCCCAAGATAATATTTCTGCAAGATTTTTTTTTTTTTGCATTTATTAAAATAACCACATTCTGTTAGCAAGTACTCTTCTCCTGGCTACATTTCCTGTGTACCACATACCATTAAGGGGCAGAGGATCTGACAGAGGGCACAAGTCCAATTTGCCTTTGCTATTCTTGCTCACTGCCTGTCATGTATTCTAGAGAAAAACAACATCAAGAACAAAGAACATCCTGAAGGAAAGGATCCTTAAGGGATAACGTGAAGCGGCAGCAATATCTTGCCTCACTCCATTTCTCACTCGCTGCGTTACCAGGGACTTTGAACACTTAAGGTCAGCAGGCTCTTCTCCCAACAGGGGAGAAATGTGCACTCCAGCACTCAGGTAGGGAAGAGGATTATTTTTTTTTCCCCTCCATTCTGCAATACAACCCTAACAGGGGATACAGTTGTTAAGCTTAGTTTTGTAACCCGTACAATTAATGAGACTACTGGGATGCAGTTTACAACCAGATGCCACACAGAGCTATAAAATTTTTCATACTATAAATATTTAGGTTCTTCTGGAGCATTTTATGAAAGCAAATACATTCAAGGGACACTGCTAAGTAAAACATCAGATGTTCAGTCCAAAAATAAACAACTCTTTTCTAGTCCCCAGCCCTAAATCGTGTGCAGTGAAACAAGTAAAATACTCCTGTGGGAGGTCTGTTTAGAAGAAAAAACGAAAACAGTAAATAATTACACAGGAAGACAGACAATAAGTTTCAAACTGCCATGTATTCAAAATGTGGGATGTGCTTACCTAAAAATCCCAGTTCCACCATGTTTGGCTTTTACATCCTTGGAAAAAAAAGCATTACAGAGGACTACAATTTTACTCATTACGGTCTTTTTAGAAGACCTTTTTTTCCAGGAAAAGTGCACACAAGGATTTATATGGATTCAAACACCATAGAAATACATTGCTTTTTCTCTGAGCAGGAAGCCCACAGTTTAAGGATATGGGAGAAGCCTCTACTTAGTAAGTCTGATTTGTTTGGAACAGCAAGGTTTGCCACGGAATCAGACTGGGAATAACAAGGGATGAAACCCATTGGAAACTACAGTCAAATGTACAAGATTTACCCCACCCGAGACTACAAAGAACAAGGGTAAGAGTGAAACAGATCTAGGAAAAAAACCCTTCAGCTTTATAGATGCTATCCAATCACATCATTATAGTGCATTAATTTTCATTACATAGGGATCGAAACCACAGACCAAAAGACTAAGGGAAGCTTGTAGTTAGCAGACTGCCATTATGGCTTAAAATCAATAGAATACATCATCGCTCACAGAACTAGTGTGGTAAGTACAACTCTTCACACAGAGCAGCATTTGACAGAGAGTGGGTTGCTCATAACTGCAGCTGGGCAACGCTTCAGATGGCTGAGGCTGAAGTCCAAGTTTCTGCCTCAGCTTCATTAGCCATTCTTTACTCAGTGTTTTTTGTCACTTTAAAGCTGTGATAGTGTTCTGGCTGCCTGTTCTCTGGTTACTCCCAGGCTCCTCTAGCTCAAAGAGGGAATTACTGTAAGTTAAGACATCTATTCCTTCCCCTGCCCTTCAAAACCAGACAAGAACAATCTCCGAGTACACACATTTTGGCGAGCAGGACATCTGTGCAGAGAAGTAACACCACTCTCCCTTTGGTGAGGGAGAGCTTTGGTTAGTTTCATTGTTTTGAAGTGCATGAGGACCATCTGGGCAGTTCTTGGGAGAAACAATTGAATACTTACAAAACCAGAAGTATTGAAACAGAAACTGCACAAATACTCAAGAGCCCAAGCCTTCCTCATCAGCTCACATAGCAGCATCTCAGGCACTTTAATTTTCTGGAAGCTGTCACTGAAAAATGTTGCTTTAGGTTAGACATTATCACCCTGCTTTGGGAATATAAATTTGGAGTATTTAATTCGATAACCCACTTGAACTTTGACATTGCAATAATTGATTTCTCTCCTTTTTTTTTTATTTTTCTAAGTGGGAATGGTGCATGATTACATATAGCCTTCACAGTATGATGTATTTTTGTCCTGATCTTGTATGGAATCAAAGCTAGTGATTCTGTGTTACCTAACCATTCCAACTTCTGCTTCCCCAGTATCTTTTAACCAAATCTGACACAGATTTCTACTTCTGTGCTCCTGCAAGTTTTCCTTGAATACTGATGCCCAAGAAGAACAGAGAAAAGCCATTAATGTTCTCAGTGAAGTATAAGTTGGGGTTTACCATTTGTGGAAGCCTTTCAAGAGGCATGGTGCCTTTGTGACTGTAAATCATTACCCATTTTCACCAGCATGAGGTAGGCAGGCAGGAAGCATCCAGCCCCAGACTGAACAGACCTTTGCAAGCTGCCAAGTCCAAGAAGTTGGAGAGATGAAGATAGGGAAATAGCACACCAGCACACGGGAGGTGTCTGAGAATACCGAGCTTTGGTTAACAGCTGGGTCACAAAAATACGCATGTTAGAGAATGGAAGAGAACTCAAGATTGCTAAAATAGAAAAGTGCAAAAGGTGACAGACAGGAAAACAGCTTCATCATAGTTCTGGTGCTCCATGACCTAATTGCTGTTTAAGTAATGGCTTCCAAATCAAACTCAAGCTGTCAGCTACTTTGATACCATCTATTCTGATTTAAGACTTGAATAGATGGACACTTATCTGCAACATGAATGATAACCAGTATGTGCCCTGTATTTATCTCTATCAGTGCCTACACTCAGGTTAGCGAGGAATGCAGAGCAATAGTGGTAAGTCTGAAAAACAAAACAGTTGGTGATGAGGACCCAACATTAACACAACATGCATGGTCAGAATTTTCCTTTACCGTAGCTCCTACTTGATTCACTGGGCTGAATATTGTGCGGTTGTCGGACTGCATTAGGTATGCTCTCAGAGCACATCTTCAGGTTTACTTTCATCCAAAAGTAATTCAGTTTGATTGCTTTGAAATGATTCTGCAATGAGAAACCAAAGCATGGAAAGTGGCGACAATTGGGAGTTTTGCTTCCATAGCACACTCCTAATCTGAACCAAAACGCTGCTGCAGATATGTTCAATGTGTATGTAGTGTATGACTACACTTGAAGTTAAGCTTTGAGGAAGGAAGATCTGGATAAACCATTCATCAGCAAAGAATTAAAGGTCGTTACGGGACAGCAGTGAATGTCTGGAAAAACTTCCTGTGGTGCTGCTACAGAATCATTTTGACAAAAATGTAGCCAAAAACAGAGGTAACACAAGATTTTCCTTCAAGCAAGAAAGGAATCACAGGGGTGCTAGTCAGGGGTAACACCTCCCAGACAGAACCTCCCATTTTTAGGGCATCACCCAAAAATGTTAGGCTTACCTACAGATGGAGGGGGGGGGAAAAAGGCACCATAAAGCAAAACAACAACAACAAAGGTAAAACAATAAAAATTCAAGAAAAACAAAAAACAAGGAAACAACAACAACAACAAAAAAGAACAAAAAACCCTCACCACAGCACAACAGATTTCTTAAGCAGTCTAGGTGCTTATCTTATCTTCAAAAGCTGTGTTCTCCCTGTGGAAGTTAAACAATGCTCTGGCTCTAAGAATTCAACCTTGTTAACCCACTGAACTCTATTCAAATTCAGCTGAAGTGATGTGTTGAACCCACTTAAAACTACAAGAAAAAATAAAACAGCATTGCTAATACACAGGACACCACAGGGCCCAATCTAAGAATTAAAAATTTGAAATGCCAGTGTTTGCTCAGAAAGACCAGAGGGGAAGAAAAAAAATACCTACAGCTCATCAGCTAACCTGGTAAGCAGGGAGATAACCCAGCCACTTCCCACAACCTCAAAAAAATGCACAGACAAAAAGCACCCCCCACATGTAGTGGAAACCTACTATTACAGACTACAGAGTTAAAATCTGGTTTATGACCACCATTACAGGCATTTTCAGTAACTTTCTCTCCAATATCTGTTACCAGCTTCTAGAATAATAAAGAAGCACACAAAGTCAATTTATCATAAGCCAGGGAAGAGCTCCATTATGATCCTTCTGCCTTTCATTTACAGGCAGCTGAAGTTTTAAATAATGCATTGATAAATTCTTATTCTACCCTATTAAAGTGGCAGCTGCTAGCTCTTTTCATGAAAAGAACCACATGACCTATATCAGAATTGCTGCAGACTGCTTCATTTATAGTGTTTTCACCCATAACCTTCCAAAACTAGAAGCAGCTTTGAACATGCACTCATTTTACTTTCCTCCCCTGTTCTGTGCTCCTGATTGAAACGCTTGCATATTTTGTAAATTACAAAGAAGCCAACTTCCATTTTGCAGTTCAAACCATCTACTGCTGCTTTACAGATGACAAACTGAGGGACAGAAGTCAAAAGCTCCCAACTCTACTTAGAAACTGGGACGTATGCAGATTAAAAATGGCATGCTGCTTTAAAAAAAGGTGGAAAAAAAGGAAAAAATCCTTTGTATTTGAATAATCACTGTATGACAAAGCACTCACTTTAAAGCAGGCAGACATTTCAGGTGATCTAATCAGAACACAGACAGTCTGTCAGGGTAAATTGGTCTTTTGGCTACACACTTGTGACCATGCTAGAGCAGGTAATTACATTACAGCTATCCATTATTTCTCATGATAGGGGAAGCAAGAGGGCACCCACTGACCCGAGCTGATGTAAATAAGTACAACCACCTTAATTTTCACATAGTGCCTAAGTTAGGGAACTTGTTGCTGCAAAATAGTGTTGAGGAAGAACACTGAGATGGCTGTAAAAAAAAAAAAAAGAAAATAAAAATCAATAAACAAAGGAGAGATTCGGAGACTTCTGCAACACACAGTTCTCCAGCTATATCCTTTATCCCAGGAAGATCCTCATCAACTGATAGTCCAGCAAAACACCAAGGGATGGATCATCACCCTGCCCATACTCTGCCATAAGACACCTCCCATGGCATCTCCTCAGACAACACCAGGCTGACGTTTGTGTTGATCCAGTTCCTACAAAAGTATGCTAAAACAGCTAAACATTTAGCTTCCAGCAAGCTCCATGTTAATACCTCGTTCAGGATCTTACGCAGCTTATGGCCAGACAATTTCCCATATGCTTCAACCCTTTCCTAAAGTTCAGAAGTCAGCTAACCTTCAGATCTTAAAGTGTTTTTCAAAGAAAGCATGTATTATTACAAATCTTCAGAGGCACCATATATGCTTCTTCAGGTAACAATCTGGCTGTAAAAGGGAAGTGTTCTGGTGCCCAGCACGGAACGAGTGACCCTGCTCAATTCCTCTCCAAAACGGTTTATGACTGGGTTAGGACCAGGGAAGTAAATACCTGCACATAAAAATCGAGTTGGTAGGTGGCAAGTGGTCTCTTCAGTGGTTCCTGCCCTCTGCTATCTACAATCTCCCCAGACTCTGGGTCCCACCTCCACCTGCCAAATCAACACATTCACGATAAGCAGAAAGCAGATTATAACCCTGCTGGTTTCATAAAGCCTTTTCAAAGCACTTACAGGTCAGGGAGGAGAAAGGAAAAAATTACTACGTTTACTTCAGATTATGCCTCTCCAGGAAAGGCAAAATACTTTCTTCTCCTTCCTGCCAGCAAGTGACATTTAAACATATTTTTCATGGCCAATAATAAAGCTGCTACAACTGCAGGATACAGCAGGGTTGTTGTAAAGTGCAAAGATCTGGCTTGGTATTTGACTGGCACTGCCCATCCTTGGGATGTGAAAAGATTGGGATGTGGGAAAGCCACATTTTATTTGGGATACAAAAATCAGAGAAGGGTCAAGCGACAGGACCTGGGCAGTCTGTTCACAAGACTGTAATTTAATTGCACGTATGGTGCTTGCCCATTCAGAAAAGGTCAAAAGACCATGGCTAAATGAACACATACTTTTTTTTTTCCTACTTGGAAATTCTTATATTTTTCTCCAACACATCTTAAAAAGCAAAGCCATAACCCAAATGTCACAAATAATATCTTCACGGATTTTCCAATAACACAGGTTGGCTGCACAGAATGCAGCCTCCAACTGTATCAGCCTGTATCCAATATTCAAGCCTTCTTTTTTTCCTCTGCATCTGCAAAAAAGACCTCACGATTCTGTACATTTGAAAAAGATTATCCTCGACTCCCCGAACCCTTTCTTGAAATTGTTACAATGCTGTGAAGGGAAAGAAGCACTAGCTGCTTTATTTCCCTCTAAATTCCTGATATTTTGAAGTAAAAGGGAGGAAGATAGGAAGAGAGGGAGGGAGAGGGAGATCAGAATGTGCATTTTTGTAGCCAAAAATGCCTGGACACATCTTTGCTGTGCATACGATAATTTCATAATAAATCTCAGCCTGCTACTTTGTAAAGTTTATTTTGCTTTTCTGCAGTGAGGAAAAGGTGAGGTGAATATTCTGCTCTGTAAGTAAATGGCGTGTAGCACTTGCCTGGTAGGCCAATGTCTTACACCTCATTTAATTTAGAAAAATTATCCAGAAGCAATACAAAGTAATTTCTCTAGCTTAGTGCAGCACTTCACGGAGAAATGTGCAAACAAAGCCTTCTCTTCCAAATATTTATGCACCATCAGCATGTTTGAATACAAGTTTCCACCCTGCCTGTTTTCCCCTGCAGCAAGGCACATACGACGGCATTTCAGAGCATGTTTTAATGGGATTTTCCAGTCAACCAAAAATCAAATTGCACAGAAGTGCCAGATGAGTTATATGAAAGCTATAAATAAATATTTCATCTTATCAGTTATATGGTAACTAGAAAGAAGATAATGAGGCACAACTACTTTACTGATTTTTATGAATTTTTCTGTCACATTGGGGAATTACATAAAGAACACACAGGCACACCACACACACACACACACACATATATATGTTTTAATACCACTACTTCCTCTCCCATAATGCCAACTCCTCTCCCCTCCCAGTGGAATTGAGGGGGCTAATGCAGCTCTGTGCCCTGTACTGCAGCTTCACAGCTCTTCCACCCATCTCCCCCCTCCCCTCCTCTCCCCCTTGGCTCTCAGAGGTTGCTGCAGGAAAGAAATATAACTTCCTAAACTGCATTTGCCACTGAAGCCAACCTATCAGTTTTGCATTCCTCAAGTTACCTTCAAGTGTCAATAACAAATTAGATTTGGTTTAGAAAGACTGAAACCAAGTACCATTTTTCATTTTAAACACTTACAATTCAGTAAGAATTGCTAGAAATGCGAAAGTGGAATACTTCAATGGTGTTTCCTGTCAAAGGGTGTGAACACAGTTTTCCTATTTTTAGACTGCTTTCCTTTAGCTTTGTGCCTACCTGGGGTTTCCTTCTGTCCAGTCTAACCCATAGGTCCTTTTCAATCACCTAGTACAGAACAGTAGAAAAATACAATTGTATCCATGGAAGTTTTCCCAAATAACCAAACTAGTATAGAGGGTGGAACCATTTCGAACATCGTAACTCAAGAAAAGACTTGAAGTTACCATCAAAATAAGCACCGCAGTAAAGCTTTAAGTCACAGCCTATCATCGATCAACCACATGGCATAAATCCATAGAAAACAAAGCTACACGAGTTCCAGCAGTCACAAAACCACCAGTATCACAGCCTACGTACAAAGAACTTCTGATATTTTCCAGCACTGTGGAAACACTAGAGCACCTCCCAGAACTAGAACAATAAATCTATTGATACTCTCCTACTCCTTACAAAGTGATTCAGTATATTGCACATTCTGCTTGTGAGAAGGAAGCATGCAAGAGTATGGAACAAAAACAATTCTGAAAGATTTTGGCTTAAAAAAAATCAAATTTAAAAGATTGAGGGCAAGAAAAATGTTGAAGTCACTTAAACACTGACATGCCGAATTAATATGCAAAATTAACTGTATTTGAAGACATGACTTATCTTAGTTATGTCAAGAACACACAGTTGAAATAGCTAATTGTTGAAAACTTTATTTGCAACAGAAAGGTCCTCTACCAGCATCTGCACATCTAACATTTGTTCCTGAAGGATTTAAAAGACTGTGGAGGGAGGTGCTCTGCCCACCCCTACAAGCTGTACCCCTACTCCAGCACCTAGGGAACGTCAAGGGGAGAGGAGTCTTCTAATGCACACAAATAGATCACTGACATATATATTTTTTAATTTGGTTAGTTCTGTTGTGTACATTTACATAAGAAATCCACTGCAGGAGTCACTGGAGAACTCCCAGGCTTTCTGCCCACCAGCAGCTGCATCTCCACTTTTTGTATTTCTGCGTAGATCATTTCACCTGGCCAGAAATTTCAAACCTTTGCCAAGAGTTCCTGAAGGCCAAACATAGCGAAATTGCTTTGACACTTCATTTTTTCCAAGACAGATGTGGCAAGCTTGCAGTTGTTCACATTTTTATTAAGGGGTCTTTCCATACAAGATGAGTGTGTTCACCTTGCTCTTCATTTTGACTTTGCTTCCCCAGATCTATTCACCAGGCCCTTGCCCCTCTTGAAGACCCTCCTTCTGCCTTCCTCTCTGAGCAGCTTGCTGCTGCTCTTCCAGGATGCCAGCAGAGAAAGTTACTGAGATACTGATGCTTTGCTCAGAGTCCACATACATCAATCCCAGCTGAAGCTGCTGTCTGGGCAGGTAGTCAACCCCACAGCCTGCTCCCTCGAGCCAACACCACGGGGCCTGGCTGCCAGCCCCATGGCCAGTCGGCCAGAGTTAGCCCAGTGGAAATCCTCCTGTGTGCATGTGTGAGTGCACGAGTTGGTTTGACTTCTCGTTTCAAAGCAAATCAGCTCCGTGATTCAGCTGACTGCACGCTGCTGGGAGTACTACTGCGGAGGTGGTCAAAATGCAAAACCTCGCAAGAATGGAGGGAAAAAGCAAGAACTCTTGTTTTCAAGCAGCAGGACACACTCCGATCAGTTAAGCTGCTTACAAAGCCACGCACTAGGTTCTCCAGCCTAAGCCATGCCTTTATGTTGCTGCTGCCCACAGCTCTGATAAGCAGCAGCAGCAAACAGAAAATAGCACAGTGAGTCCGTTTCGCTGCTGATACTCAGACTGCTCAGCCGTACTGAAAGGAAATGTCAAGGACTGTGCTAATTTCAGCTGCTGCGGGACAAATCTATAGGAAGATGGGCAAGAGTTTGCTAATGATACTGCTGTTGAGACCTCTTTCCCTCAGCAGTGAGAATGGAGACCAGGGAAAAAAGAACAACCAGGAAGGCGCTTCTCCTCTCCCAGCTTTAGCAAATAGTTTGGAGAGAAAGACTCTACAAATAAGAGCTGAAAAATACACACAAGGTCAGTAAATAGCACACCGATAAACCTGGAGGCATAGGCAGGTGCAAAAGTTCACGTCTGATGAATGCCACTGTCTGGCAGCATTCCTATAAACCGCCTAACAAAACCCAGTGAACTAACCAATTCATGCTTTTTGAGCCAAAAAGGAGTAATTCTTCAATGTTGAATAGTAAACACTCAGAAATAGGGCTTATCATAACGGATAGTACACACTAGTCAGTTAATTTAGAGACAGGGATTTAAGGAGGAATTGGTATAAACTGATCCTTGAAATTGGTTCATGGAATTCATTCTTACAGTATAGGGAAACAAAGAGCTCAGAGAAACAGGAATATCCAGAATTACAACAATAGCAGATAATGTCTTGCTGTAAACAGAAAAACATCTCACGTAACCTACGGTTCTGTGAAAAAACAGAAGTTCTGCAGTTTCAGGCAAGAAAATGACTATGATAAATTATTCAATTATTACCTTCCACGTCTTCCCTCCGTTTTTTAGTATTAACTAACCTGACCACTGTTGGAGTAACCTTATTGGAGCAGACTGACCGCTATGCTGAAAAACCAAAAGTACGTTGAGTGGATAATCTTAAAACATGAGATGCCAACTTTCAACAGTTGTTTCAGAAGCAACGTGAGAAGGTGGATTCAAATGCTTTAAAAGACACCTTCCACTGAGCAGGTACACAGCACAGTGCAATGGATAAGATTTGAGTGATCTCAAGCCTCTAAGACATCTGCTCAAGAAAAAAATTACACAAGGAGGCACTCTTAGTTTGAGAGCAGTTTCATTTGCCACTGCATTGTTTTAGGAGTCTTTGCCCTAAATTCCAGCAAAATGGAGCTGGGTTGTACAAACGTTTCTCGTCAGTTTTTACAAATGTATTTCTGAAAAGTGCATAACTTTTACCCAACGTTAATAATGATTACATAAAAGATATTTAAAAGTAAGCCTCAGCCTGAAAATATGTATATATCAGCTTTCAACAAATAGATGACTAGTAAGCCAAAACACAGGGTGTGATTTTAGGTGGTTAGCATGCAATTCCTTTAACCCTGCTTGCAGATAGGCTTTGCTTTTGAAATGTAGCTATTTTAATACTGATATTCATTAAAGCACAAGTTAAAGCACAAGTCACTTGATCATTAGTACCATCAAAACTAATGGCAAAAAGAGAATGGTATAAGCTTATTTCAGATTGCACAAATGTGTATCCCATTTTACTGAACAGGATTCAGTAAATAGAACAAAGGTAAACAAGGAAAAGCCTGGGTATTGTCAGATTAGATTTCAAGAGGTCAAATAGTTACTGACATCTGAACTCAAACAAAAATAGCTGGCAGCAGAACAGACATTAGACATGAGGTCATTTAATCCACTCCCTTACCAGTTCTGTATTATTTTCTACTGTGCACTGCAAGTACTTTTGTTTATAATGTCGAAGGGGAGAGGAAACAAGGGATGTGGGGAGAGACAGGGGGAAAGCAGGCTGTCTCTGGAGGCTGAAGCAAAATAGACACTAGTGACATGAGCCAAAGACAGCACTCTGGAAACACAGTTGATAGGAGTTCTTGAAAGGGTAAGACTGTATGGAAAGCAGCAGCAAAGTTCAGAATCAAACTAAGAACCTGAAAGCAAAAGATCTTAACAGGATTGCACTTTTTTTTTTTTTTTTTTTTTTTTTTGCCTATAGGGAGCTGGAGAAAATGAGAAGATGAGAAGATACCGAACAAATGAGACTGATGAGATTAATGGATGAGGAGAGTGGATGGGCAAAACAGTTCCGCCCCCCAGTACTCATACTGGGAGTGAATGGTACCAACTGCATGTTGTGTTGCTCCCTCGCCCACCCAGTTGTTGATAGGAGCTGCTGGGTAAGGGATATGATCCGAGGTCAAAAGCAAGACAGACTTTTTTTCCCCAGCAGGATTAATCCTCTGATCTACCTCGCCAGATGAATATGGAACAGTTATGCTATTAGAAGGGAAGGAGACCACAGTGGTACGCAGGGCAGCACATGGGAAAAGAACAGGAAAAAGGAAAGGAGCTGCTGTAAAACAACATAGCAAACACGTTTCGCAACAATATGGCCTAAAATAAGCTAACACTGTGCTGAAGCATATTCTGCCCCTTCTTTTGCCTTAGAGTTCCTTTGTGACTTGCCAGAAGTCACTTTTAAATGCACATAGTTAGTGCCCACGCTTAAACAGCCTTTTATTTTAGAGACGTCTTTCTCAAAATCTGAGTGTTTGATTTGTAAAAGCAGCACAGGCTTAGACCAGCAATTCAATTTATTTGAACCTGTGCACTTAATATAAACCAGGATATGGAATTTGAAACCATGGAAAAAGACAGATCCCAGATGTTCCTGAATCAATCTGCACAGCTTCACCCTTCATTCTTCATATGGAAGTACAGGGATGATAACTAACAAAGCTCTCCCTAGACAAGAAAGCAAGGAGGGGTTTTGTCAAGTACTGAGATGTTAACGTGACAACAGACAAAGACACAGGAGGATTTAAAATTCAATATCTGAAGCAGAATGCAAACACTGATTTGAACAGCATTCAGAAAACAGATCTTGAGGTCACGCTGCCTAAGCAATGACCACAGACCAAAGCACTTCATCTCATTTGCACCCTGAGCAAAACAGGGTTTTTTATGCAACGAACATCATGTTATTACCTAATACAAAACTGCAGTTCAATCTAGACGTGCAAGGAGGCTGAACTGAAGTTAACTGAAGAACTTTTAATTTGTGAGAGCTTCTGGAAATGACGATCGTGGCACAGCTGTGTGTTACTCCCTACCTTTAACAGAAGGAAACTGAAGTGCCTATGTTACAACCTCGGCACCTATACGTGTCAGAACCAGATGCAGTGCTTTGCGGTTTGAGCTAGCACTCCCCCCGCTAGCAGTGGCTGGCTGCGGATCTCTAGGTGAACTTTTGCCTGGGGACTTCCTGATATTTGCTAATTCCGAGGAAACGGAGATACTCGGTGAGCCCAGGCTCGGTCCCAGGCTGCCCTGGAAGACACGCTCCTTTACCTAGGAGAGGCTGAAGCGAGGCGGCCCCTGCTCTCGCAGGCAGCTCTCCCCCAACCCCTCCCCTCCTCCCCGGCTCCCACCGGCGCTCCCCTTCTGCGCGCAGCAGGAACCGCGCTGCTCAACTCGCCCTTCCCGGCCAGGCCCGCTCAGACCTCGCGGCCGTCCCCGCGGCCGTCCCCCCGGCTCCCCGCTCCCCCCGCACTCACCGCCCGAGGCAGGCGCGGAGCCGCCGCCGCCGCCGCCCCAGCGCTGCCGCTGCCCCCCGGCTCCCCGCCGCACGGCGGCGGCCGCACGGCGCATGCGTCGCGGGGGGAGGGGCTCCGCCGCCTGGCCCAGCCTGGGTGAAGGGGAAGGAGGGGGGGCGTGTCCAATGGGAGCCCCGCCCCCGAGAGCGTGGCGCGGGGGCTAACGGCTGCTGGTCCTTCACGGGGGGGCGGTGGTGGCGCCATGTTGCCCTGAGGGGTTTAGTGGGTGCGGAGGGATGGGGATAGCGGCGCTCGTGGCCCGTGTACAACCGCCACCCGGAGCTGCAGCGTGGTTGTAAAGGGTTTAGGACCCGCTGGCAGAAATGGCAGCACGGCTGCCCCCTCTGTGCCAACTCCAGCTGGGACAGGGCACAGCATGCCATTCGTCCCGTGAAATGGAAGCAAAGCACACCATAAATTCGCAGTGTTTTTCCTGCTTTATGTTACTGCTGTCTTTGTACTTAATAGTTTCAGTTGATAGTGGGTTATGATACTTTATACCAGTACTTTTTACCACTACTATACCACTACTTTATATTACTGGCAATCAGTAGAAAATGGAATGAGGCAACAGCTTGGCCATGTAGACATTTAGGTAATGGAAAGGTGAGGCACAGTTTGCAATAGTTTGGACATGTCTCATCTTCTCCAGTAGATCCTGACTTCTAATTTAAAGTCAGTATTTTCATATGTGTCAGCTGAGACCATCAGAATTCAAATAAATGTACTTTTACAGAATTATCTAGAAATTCAAATCCTTTGAATCAAGGGCAGACAAAATACCTTGGCTCTTTGAAACTTGGCTAAAGCCAGCAAAAGGCCCTCAGGAGGTCCCGTGTACATTTAATATCTATCTGAGTCTGCCAGGTCTATCAGACCTAAGTCTTTGGTACCCTTCACCAATAACAATCCAACCCAGTGACAGCCCACCCTCCTCCAAACCAGTAACAATTCCAACAGTGAGACAAATGCTATTTTTGCTTATGTTGACAATACTTCTTAGTTTTAAAAAGGCATTTCCAGTGCTATGAAGAAGGAATTCAGAGAAAACATGTATTTTTAGAACAAAAGTTACACTTTAAATTATGGGATTTTTACTACTTTTCAATACAGATAGCTTAATTTTCCATTTAGAGTTTGCCTTTCGCCATGAACCACTAGATCTTCTATTTTGAATTACAGACACATAATTCACTAACCTAATGTTTTATTTATTTTCAGAAATGAAACTGTGTGGTGTAATTCAATATACATATACCAATTAGGTTCAAATGCAATAAAAATAAAAGGGCATGATATGACTCAGCTGCAACTTTAAAAATATTTTACTAAATAAATGATGGGAAAGGTACAAATTTTAGATACACTTTCTATCTTGGAGTGGAATATTTTTCAGAATGGCAAATGGCCTCAAGTTTGTGCTAAAATAATACCAACTGAAATTTTTGTGGTGTGAATAAAAAATAGTAGCAGGCTCCTTTACGTGACCTGAGAGTAAGATGCCTTCCTCATGATGCTCGCATCTGGCCTTTTGCATTTTCTTGTAGGTGACGAGGAACAATTTTAATGTAAAATGCTGCATTTCTGCCTGCCACAACCTGACACAGGTGCTTGTGATGCAATTGTCCCTGCTGGTCTGGGAGACTATGTGGTAGCTCATTCTAGCCCTCTCAATGCATGTCAGCAGGAGCAGTCCACTCTTCTCATCTCTGCCTTTTCCCTACTGCTGTGTGGAGCAGCAACACTTCTTCCCTTTCCTTTCCATATAGTTGGCTGGAACCTGGAAAGGGTTTGGCAAATTGGTGTTGCTGTTAGAGAGAATGAGGAGGAAGGCAACTGCTCTTGCATAGGTGTAGGTATAGGCTGCTGCAGCATTTGGAGCTCAGGAGGTGCATATGGATGGGTTACAGAACTTGGATTTGACTTCTAATCCTAATGCTTCCAAGGCTGTCCCATTCTGGATCTAGATCTTACCATATTTTTCAGCATCTTGGCACCTGATTCTAATGCTTTGGTGCCTATTGAAAAAGAAGTTTCCAGGAGTTCCTATTCTGTATTATTTTCATCAACCAAGACATCAATCTGGTTTCTTCCAAATAGCCCGGTGCACATAGCAGACAAAATGGGGGACTCCCCAGGTGGTGGCTTTCTCACAGGCAAACAGACGCATGAAATCTGATCCACAGACTCTAGTATGAGGAATGGGCAAGCTTTGATAATTGTTAATTTCATCTTTAAGGAGTGAAGGAAACTCCCAAGCCATGTGGATGCCTGGAGTTAAACAATTTCCCTGCAGTTTGGCTGGACAATGGAGGCAGGTACAAACCACTGTAGGTTAGGTCTCAAAGAGTCATAAATTTGCATTTGCCTTTCTTTGGAAGGCAGGTAGTTCTTCTGTAATAATTTATTAATGCTTACCACAGGTGGTTTAACTATGTAGTGTTTGACCATACCTATTTAATTTAGTAGCAGATGACTGGGAAACAACCGGAAAAGACTATAGGCAGAAAATTCTTTATAAGGGCTGAGAGACAATATTTAACTTAATAATTATGCAGTACTTTCTTGATTCCAGACACATTGCATAGTTTGTTTTTGAAGGCTTAGAGCCAAAATCGCAAAAAGGCAATAAAAAAGTTAAAAAGGATTCTGTGATTGGAGGACAAGAAATGTCACAGTTATATTGGATGAGAACAAATTATCATTGAGACTTACTGGAAGTAGAGGAGGCATAAAAGCAGAACAGACCTTAAATAGAACTTACGAGGGAAGCTTACAGTTACATAGACTCTCTCCAGAAATTTGTAATTTTTAAGGATATAGTATAATAATAAATTGTGAGAGGTATCTTGCTTCCAAGGTGGAATTTCTGAGAAAGAGGTGCATTAGTGGTGGCAATAAATTTACTGTTTAAGTATTTTCATTGGAACTGAAAACAAATTAAGATCCCTGCTCTTCTACTTCACATACATGAAGTGGGTAAACAGCTGTGTCTCACGTCTTGGAGGTGTTCCACTTTATGTAAACACTCAGGTACTCACTACAACAGTAGAAACCCATCTGCCACCCAAAGGTCACCTCCTTGTTAAGCTGAATGACTCTCTGTTTTCATGAAAATGTCTTAAACCTCAGTTTATCCCTAATTTGTGTCATGGAATAGAAATAATTTTGAAGTTTTATGTCATATCTGCTTTCACCTCAGTGAAAAAAAAACTCATTTGTTTTTAAAAAGATTGTTATAGGCAATTACACAATTGCTTGTAACTCCAGGTTACCCGCAGGAAGTCTGCTCCTATATCCTGAAGAGAAGAGGTATAAGAGTGAGAATCCAGCCAGACCTTTCTGAAGTGAAATGTTTATCATATACCCTGTAGCCTGAGAGCAGAGTAAAGAGTGGGACAAGCAAGGATTCCAGCTAAAGGGAGATGGAAGTCCAAAATCTCAGTAAAAAAAAAAATGACAAGACCTAAAAATGTAGGAGGAAGCAAAGTTATGGCTTGCACAATAACTGTGTTGCTATACTGTTTTCTTGAAAGAAACTTTCATCAATATTATGGTATATATCATAATTATAGACATAGCATGCACATATAAATAAAAAGTCTTATGAATTTTTTTTTTTTTTAATGTGTATAATATGATACAATTAAAAATACTTTTAAATATAGAACTTGGAACAAGCAAAGGGAAAAGATATAAAGTGTTATTTACTGCCCAGAATGGTGCATGTTTACTACGGGTGCTGTGTTTCAAACTCACAGTTTTCCTTTTTATGCTGCACATTATATTTGCACAGATAAATTTTATCTTGCACTAGAGCATTTCCCTGGATGCCACTCTTCACTCTTCCACATAAATGTAACTGGTTTATTATCTCTTTGTCATCAAGCAAAGCAAACAATGGTAAACACGGGAGGTTTCTAAAGTTGCTGTGTCAGACACATATTCAATGTCCTCATTAATCAACATTTCCTGCACTGTGACTTTTCTTCATCTCCTGACAAATGACGAATATCACACATGTTGTTGTTCTGTGCTGAAAGGGCTGTTTCGATAACAACAAAAAAAAAAAACAACACAGTCTCTCCTCCTTTTACCCCCTGGTCTTGTTTTACCATCTAATTTTGAAGCTTCAGATGGCACAAAGAATCAATAGCTGCTGTGGGAATTTTCCAGTGTATTCAGCCATTTGTACCCTCCAGTCCTTCTGCCATGAGATCTTGGACAGGAGCAACATTCCTCTCAGCCATGTAGGGCTAGATTAGCCTTTTAGAGTCCATTAAAGTTGCCTCTTAATCATCCAGAGGAGTTGGTCTGGAATGGCAGCACTGATGAGTAATGATCCCAAAGAGCCAAGCACGTTGCCTTGTAATGACCCCTAACCCTGCTGGATGCCTCTCCTCAGAGCTGCTTCTCCACTGAAACAATGCATTGCAAAATCTTTACATCAGCTGCCAAGCTTCACTAAGCAGTGAAACTTCTAGCTGTGTTTTGTGTATATACATCACATGCACGAAATATACACTCTTGGAATATTTCCAAGTGTGTTTAAAAATCACTATGTAAAAGATTAACTCTTTTTTTTTTTTTTTTTTTTTTTTTTTTTTTTTTTTATAAATAATCCTTTATTATTGCAGCACAATGACATCGGAATGTTTGGTGTTCTGAATGACTGACCACTCGCATCTAACTGGCTTTGTGCTTTCAGAAAGTAATTTATGATAAGCTACACTTCCTTCCCAAACACTGACAGGATTTTTTGTATCTTCTGGTTGTATTGTGTATTGTGCATAAAGCACCATTTTGCATCCGGGAAGGCCTGAGTCATAGTAGATCACACGTGTGCTGTTGAACAAAACCAAACATTACAAAGTAACTGCAAGTCTTACTCCTATTCTATATTCTGCAATAAGGAGAGGAGATTGTGTGGAAGACATATTATTGTTTTATCGCATACGTTTTAGCTTGATTCAGGTGATCTATGAAAGTGCCATCCTTATTTTTATGATTTTGAGCATTTCTTCTGCGGTGTTAAAACAAACACAGACAAAAAGAAAAAGAAACTAAGAAAGGGAAGTGAATAAAAACAAAACGGGTGCATTAATTATACAATTCCACTCTACAGAAAAGAAATCACAAAGCCCCCAGCATTGCACGACATGAATCTACAAGTTGTTTAAGGCTGTGGTAGATCTTGGAACTGAAAATTATGTGCCCTTACAAAGTAAGCTTGTCTGTGAGTCTGCCTCCAGATCAGTTCCTTGTAAATGAGAGTTTGATAGGTGTTAGGACTATGACCGTGGGTCTGAAATATAGGTCTTGTGTTTTGAACCAAAGCTGTACGTGTTTTGAGTAAAAGAGAAGAGGCACGTGTGAGGAACTAAGTGCATGTAGAACAGGCCTAGCTGCAAAGCAGGGATGTAGGCATGATTTGCGGTACCAGTGTGCAGCAGGCACCTGCCACAGGATGAAGAGCAGGGAGACAGAGCTGTGGGTGGCAGCAGGGCAGGGGCCTCCCCCGACAGCCCTGTCCCATTGCTCCCAGAGGTGGTGAGCAGAGCTGCGCCAGGGCTGGTGGCCAGCCCTCCATGGACCTGGGACCCCCAGGCCTGGCTGCAGGGCTGGGGCAGCTCCATGGCTGAGCTGGGCCCCCTGGCAGGCTCAGGAGGTGGCAGGGCCAGGACCGGGCCCTGGGCCAAGACCTCGAGCCTCCCTCAGCCCTACTCCTGGCCACCACTCAAGCTTCCAGGTGCTGTTCCTCACTGCACCAAGGCTTTGCCTACCAGCAAGCCGTGGTGCCATCAGCTCAGAGCTGGTGCCTGCTCCCTCGACAGGGGATGCAGGGCCCTGGGGCACTCCAGGCCCAGACATCTAAGTTGTGCCCACGCTGGACTTCAGGTTAAATTAGCAGTTCTTTCACAGCCATCTATGACTAACCTAACTGAGTGGTTGGAGAGGACCAATGAAAGTAATTTTAATGTCAGAAAACATGTGATTGTTACTGTTGGGAAAGCAAGCAAGCAGAGGCCCCCCGGTGAGGTGCTAGCTCCTGGTGTTCATGAGTAAGCGTGTGAGTGAATAAGAGGCTTTCAGTTCACTGCACTCGAGCCTGCATGAAATCACGTATGAGCTTCTGTATCAGCAACAGCAAAGTAATTATTTGCCTTTGGCTCTGAGGCTTATCCTTCTTAGTATTACAAAGAGCTAGTGAGTTGCATGTATTCATTCACAGATTATTTTGAAATGCCCTAACTAATGTTTCTGTCTATCTGAGGAAATTGCAGAATGACAAAGGTGGACAATTCCTGTTTGGGTAATGCTAACTTGTTTCTACATAGCTAACAGTCATATAGGCAAAGAACTGATTTGTGGTAAGAGCAGAAGCAAAAGTAGATCTAAAATTAAAGGTAATTTTTTTTGGTAAATACACATCCTTTGTCACTTCACGTTAACTTGGTAATACCCAGCAACCCTAAAAAGGTCGTATTTTTTTATAGCTCATTACCCTGTTGGATTGTAGCTAATGGAGGGAGCTACGAGCCATTCCGAAAAACATTCCACAGTCTGCATCTCTGTGGCTGATAGGAGAGCAGTGAGAAATCATCTCAACTAGATGATGAGATCATAAAGAGAAGAAAAAGGCATACGGAAATAGGAAAGTGTCAGATGAGTGAAAATGAGCATGAAAAAATAGTGTGGGTATGTAGGGATTTAATCAGAAAGGTTATAGGACAGCAATATGCAGGCATAGAGCAAACAACATAAAAGGTAACAAGTCATTCCATAAACATGATAATTATTAGAGGATGAACCAGGAATGGTCTTTCAACAACTTAATTAAAAGGAAGAGCAAGAGATGCTTGGAGAGTAGTTATCAATATCTCACTGTCAAAAGAGCTTTTGGTGGATTTGTTCAGAGTCCAGGTTCATTCACTGAGTAATAAAATGGAAAATATTCTTCTTATATTGTCAGATAATATGTGGAGAAATTGCAGGTATATTTGAGGACAGGATTAAAATGAACAATAATTTTGATAAAATATAGTATGAGATTAAATTGAAACAAATGAAAAGTGCTACAGTTATGCAGGAATAATCACCTACACAAATGTGATATGGTGCTATACCAGTTCTTCAGTGATGATGTGGTAGATCATAAGTTGAATGTGAGGCTGTCTTGAAATTCATATTGGGACTTATAAACAGTAGTGGGCTGAAGAACATAAAAAGTCACTTTTCTATTCTGATCTCTTAAGGCCTGTGCTGGAGTACTGTATCCAGTTTCTCAAGAAAAAAAATAAATGTTGGACAGTTGAAGAGATTTTAAATGAGACGAGAAAAACAACCAGAGATCTAAGAAGCATGGCTTTCTAGGAAAGACTGGTGGAGCTGGGATTGCTTAGTCTACAGAGGAGAAAACTAAAGGTTGATGTCATAGCAGTCATGAAGTATGTACAGGCTCTTCCAAAGAAGGGAATAGTCCATTCCACAGGTCCTTGGTGTACAGAAAGAGGGAAAAAAGACATTTATATTAAATATTGGGAAAGTCTTTCTCATGGCAAGCTTAACAAAACAGTGGCATTCATTGCCTGAATAGCTTGCAGAGTCTTCATCAATAGTACCTGTCAGGAGCGACAGTGCCATTGATCCTGAGTTGGAACAGAAGGATTATGATTACTAGGTGATCTCTTCAAGTCTTGTCAGGTTCTTAGATAGAAGTTTCTACCAATAAACCTCAAAGCACTTTTTGCAAAAGACATTGTGTTTACATAGTATCTGTAGGATTAAAGAATCCCCAGCCCACAGGAATATTATGAATATTTAGAAGCTTAAAACCTACTGGGTTCCTGTATCCTGGCAAATCTCCAGCAACCCAACTAACTACAACAGGTCTACCAACAACCTGTCATCAGCAGCCATGCAATAAAAACTTATCATTGTTCTTTAGCGTTATTTTAAGCTGGGTATTTGGCTGTCAAGTACTGGTATAAGTTTCTCACATAGCATCACATAGGAAAGGATCTTTTATTTCCTGGTGAGGAATTGTTTCCCCAAGTATTCATCCCATCTGTAATGAAGTAGTTCCACCTGTCCCTACCTGCAGGTCTGGCCAGAGCTGAGGCTTTGCATAAGGGAGTCTGCAGTAAAAGGCAACACCAGGGAACCAACACAGTGATGATCCTTAGAGTTTGGAATTTAGCAACCAGCCATCACCAGTGCCTACTTCGCGAACAATGGTTCTTACATACATGCCATGATCTCATGATCTTTGGGCCAAAAAAACAAACAACAACAACAACAACAACAAACAAACCCACACAAAGAAACATCACTTTCTTACAATAAACAAGCAAAGCAAACAAGCAATGAAAACTAAACAAAAACAAAACAGAAATTAATGTCTCCTTTTATCAGAAGCAGGATTTATATATAATGATAAAACAAAGATAAGACAACACAATACCTGAGTGTGGTCTTTCTCTAAATATTTCCAGGTGCCTTCACAGTTCTGCCAAGAAAAAGCAAGCCTGATAGTTCACACTGAAAATAATAGTTATTCAAATGTCTCCTTGCAATATGATATTTTTTTCTTATTTATAATCCAGCAAAGAGTAGGATTTCCCCTATTTATGGCAACAGATATATTTCTATTGCTTGGGAGAGCCTGAAGAATCCTTAGCGTTTTGTCTTCCCCTTTGTCTTTATTTGGTGTCTAGAAACCTCTTGGCTGTAAGAATCTCTCAGTTTAAATCTTATTTGCTCTCTGTTTTATTAAATGGAATTCTGAACTAGATCCAATCTGTGAAACTGAGTTCCTGGTGTCTTGCCTGTGTCTTACAAAGAGCTTTTGCACCAGAAAAATACATTAGATACCTTAGAAAGAAGGTGTCAGGTGCCTGTGATATGTCTGCTTACCTGTTGGAAGTACAGCTTAGAGACTAATTGAAGACAACCTCATCGCTATTTAATGTCATTGCATCTCGTAGTGAGGTGTTAAGAGAAGTATGGGGGAAATATTTTTTACAGAGATACATGATAAAACCATGTAATATTACATGTCTTTTATTGCCTATTGTCATGTACAGTCCTGGTGAATTAGATAGGCAGTTACTTTTATGGGCAGCTCCTATAAGTAGTGCTCCGTGTTCCGTAGTAGAGGCTTTCTGCTTGTTGGCTGGGAGCTTCCCTAAAGAGCCTCCTGACAAAATATGGACTTTGTGAACATAGATCATTTCCATCTACAGCCTTCAAAAGGAACATCTATGTTTTCCTAGCCCTTTGCTGTAACATATCATTCACTGGGGGCAAATTTGGTGGTTTACTGTAGCACTTTTCTTATCCGTTGCATTGCCAAGTGACACAAATTTTTATAAACATTCAGTGTCAGTTTTGTGCAAACCCATTTTATTTTGCCTTCCAGTCCTCTGGTAGTATATACACTGTCAACTGTTACATTTCAGCTATGAAGCAGCCCTTTCAAACTCAGGGCTAGCAAAATAATCAGACTTTTCCAACAAACAGGGAAGTAGTGTCATGCTTTTAAAATGCGTTAGAAAAAGCATTTAATCCAAAGTATTTGAAAAAACACAACATATATACTACCTCAGGAAAAATGTCACAAAATTTATATTGTTGTACAATCAGATACTGTATCTAGACTTAGGAGCTAAGGAGACAGGAAGAAGGGCTTTAGGAGAAAAACAATTTAAACCAGTCTATCAGGCAAACTAGAGGAGATTTTCTTCCTGATACTTGTGATTTTACCAAAATCACTATATCAAAATGAAGACTGTATTTTTATCCCATGGTGTAATTTTTGCTAACTCAACACTCTGAATAAGCTCTGAAGATTTTAAATGGTGAATGATCAATGTAATGCTTTCATTTTTAGATTTTTAAAAAAAGTCTGACTCAGGCCAAGTAAACACATTTGAATGCTTCCATAGTTGCTGTTTTATTACATTATGCCCTATTTATTATCAGTAATGCAATATGTAGGCACAGATCCTCATTTGGCTGGAAAACGTATGTTTTTTTCTATTGCTATCTGAAGTTGTATGCATTGGATCTCCATTAAACAGTCAGATATTGGAAAAATAAATTCAATTTCCTGATTCCATATTCAACTTTCTTGTTAAAAATAGATCCTATTACTCTTGTGTATTATTGCTTTCCTTTAAATAGTCACACATATGTTTATTATTAAATACAAGATTGAAAATGCACAAATAGGAAGTAATTTATTTTGCAGTTCAATAGTGATCCAAAGTCAATGAATTTGTTCCCAGGTTTGATTCTTTCCAAATGTAAGAAATTTATGAGAGCATTTAAATTAACTGTTTAAGATAATATAAAGCATCTTTGATTTCTTCTGGGAGCTCTCTTTGTAAATTTATACCATAGCTGCAATCAGCTAATGATTTCAGTTTGAGTCATTCAAATCGTTAGCTCTGAGAACTAATTAAAAGGCTGATATCAGGTTAAAATTCATATTATCCAAGAGAAAACCATGTTTTTGTTACAGATGGCTTCTGAAGTTACTTGCAATGCAAGACGTTAAAAATATTTTTCCAATCATCCTTTTGCTCACTTTGTGCTACACAATGAATATAAACAAACCGATCTGTTTCTTCTCAACTGGTCTTCAGGCTTTATGCAAAAAGAAACCAACATAGATAGTTGTTATTTTTAACTGATTTTATATATGCATTACAAAAGTGTTGTTCTTTTCTCTTGGCTTTCAGTGTGCAAATGCTTGGTCTAAAATTGTTTTGAACTTAAATTTGGGCTCAAAATTGATCTCACAGTGTTCTTTAAAATCTCTAGATCAAAGGCACTTTGGAAAACACCTGTCTAATATACCAAAAGGCCAATGCGTTCAGTCTTTGAGACTTCAGTTTGGGGTGCAGTTCCATGGACATCTGAGCTGATCTGCTTACGTGCTGTAACTGAAAGGAGAGCTTCCTTTGCCTTTTTGTCTTCCCCTCTCTCTAGTTCTCCTCTCTCCCTTTTTCTTTACTTCAGACTCCTTTTTCTGTCTTCCCTCCTCCAGTTCATCCCCACTTCTGACCCATCTCATCCATCCTCACCACCTCCCTTCCTTATTCCAGTTCTGATGCTCCTCGTGACCTCACCTGTCGTGGCAGCAATGAGATTTTACTGACCCACGCTGTGGAAATGAAGTCTGAGATGCATCGGCACCAATAGACTTGCGAGAGACAGACAGATGACAAAGGTTTGGAGAGTATCGTGCAATCAATAGTCACCCACAAAAATTACCTGAACCTAGAGGTTCGGTAACCTACTGACAGGTAGTCTCTGAATGTTTCCGAGTTCTTCAAACATAGAGTTGTGGTTTTCTGCACTCCATAATATAGAGAAAAAGGGAACAGCCTGACTGGGTTGTCACTCTCAGTTACAGTATGGCAGTTTCAAAGAAAGGAATTATGCTAATCTACGTCTGGCTCTGACTAATGTTCTTTTCAGCACACACATTTCTGTACTCCATCAGCCTTCGTGGCTGGCTTCCTGTAAAAAAAAAACACAGTGTATTCAGGACAAAATCTAATATGTGGGGAAGAGCAGTTACAAAGTTTTGTTCTTCCCTTTATAATGTGCCTGGCCACTATGGACAGGACAAATTTGACTGCAACAAGAAACTCCTAATGAGTTTGCCAAGATGCTATCCCCAGCGTCTCCCTAATTAGACTGAGAGATTGTGATTTGTGTTGTTATTATATTTACTCTACATACATAGAAACATTAGCAACCCTTAGGAAGGATTAAGTTCCTTCTTAGGGGTATTATTGGTGGCAAAATAAGGAGTTGTTTTCACAAAAAAAACAAAATTAGAAACAAACAGGAACAATTGGCTCAACACCAGCAGTTTTCCATCTAAGAGGATTTTTTCGTGTATTTTTGTTCTTCTATCATTTAAGAACTGGATCAATTTATTTTTTGTTTTAAACGGGTGCCCTGTGCAGCGACCTTACTCAACTGAATGAAATCCCACAACGAGTTTTCTAGAAATAATAAATATTCTCCACGTTAATGAAAAAGCCACCCCTTTCCTTTACCTGAAGGAGCCTAACCATGCCAGAATACCTAATAATCAGCCACAGTCTCAACTAGTTTCAGTTAATGCAATTTAGAAGTTAATGTACTGTGTTTTAAAATGTCATAAGAGGCTTGTTTGCCTTATGGTTAGCAGGCATTTAGACATTCAGGTTTCTAGCCTTCTATAAGAATGTGTCTGGTTTCTGTTCTTCTTAACTGGAAGCCATAGTTTCTAGAAAATAAATGTTAGAAAATGTTAATAATTATAGAAAGTGATAAGAAAGTCATTCTTTTGAAATCACTGGTTTGCTTACACAAGGGCAGGGTAGCAGCTGAAACCCACCGGAGTGAGGAAGGCTCTTCCCAGCCCACTGGGACACGGTGCCAGGGAGCAGCAGGAGCCAGGTGCTTCCCGGGGGCTGGCAGCCGAGGCAGTGCAGGACCAGGCAGGGCAGGGCTGTGGGCAGCTGGGGAACAGCACTGCTGTGGCATCACTTTGGGAAACGGGGTCCTGGGCCCACGGGTGGGGCTGCGGGAGGCCCCCAGGAATAGTCAGTCCTATCAGCACACTCAGGCCTTTCCAGATATGCATGGGCTTTCCCCCGAGAGCCGGTAGACGGCTGTATTCACAGTAGTGTTAGGTGACTTGAACAGAGTTCAACATCCACGTTGGCATAGGGGAAGACTGCTTTTTCCCCACCTGTTTTGAGATGGAGTGGGAGGAAATAAGTTTACTGGCATTGGGGAAACTTGCACTGCTTGTACTGTACCTGTTCCACAGATAAAGTAAGAGCTCATTTTTCTTTCTGCATGACGTTAAGCACAAAACACATTATGGAGGTTGAGCAAAAACTCTGCCGTCAAAGAACTGCTGTGACTGAAAGTTCCTGCCATAATAGGAACACTTTACATGTCTTTTGTACTGTACAATAGAGACAAAATAACAATCAGCAATGTACCCAGGATTTGTTTTTTTTTTTCAAGAATGTAATTGATCAGCAGTAACAGATGCGAGGAAAGGGATTTTGTTAATGCAGCAGCGTTCCAGTAGCTGGGATAATGTGGCATCCATTCCAATCTAGGTGTAACTGAGGTTAAAAAGGACACTGTTCTGAATAAGAAAACCTCTTTAATGGCATTATAAGCTTAAACATTTTTTTTTGTGACAGGTCACATATTGTAGTTCTCGGAAGATAACTGTGCTCAGCAGTGGGAGCTGCATTAACTACAAAAGGGCAGGTAGAGGAACACTGCTGAGACCAGTGTCAAGATCCCAGAAGTCAGGAAATGGCAGAAATGTGTAGGCCTGTGTAATCTCAGTTGATGGCTTCTTGTTCTTCGGTTATAAGATAGTCTTTAGTTGTAGCATCAGCATCCCATTGAATCTGCAGAATAAGAAAGGCTTATCTAAAGTGAGATTCATCTTGTTTTTCTGTAGCAGCCTACAAACAGACCAAGTTAGATGTGTAGGGTTTCTTTTCTAGTCACTGGAGATAAATAGTTATCTCCAGAAAGCAATATATGTCCCATCTGAAGACAGAGATCTAGGATTTTCAGAAAGGAAAAGTTCTCAGTAATGTCTTCTAGAATAGGCTTTGATAATTTTGTAGGCTAGAAATCTATGATTTAAATCACCAACTTAAGATGAAAAAAATTCTCTCCTGAGCACAGAAGAGAGTTTCCTTCTCTATGTTCAATCACTGGCTGCACACCAAAGCAAGGTGAGGAGTAGATGCAGCCAAAGCCCTTCTGAAATGCATTCTCCTTTAGATGGCACACATGCAGTTTGATCAGTTTGAGGAGCTGCAAAGGTTTGGCTATTCAATATCATTAGACTCTTTATGGATTGCAGTTAGTTTTTTATTGAGACTTTACTAGTATGTGCAATCTAAGGTTATTTTTTCTTATTGTCAGCTAGACAGATTTTCACTAGGTTGCCAAAACTCTTCCCTGACATAAAAATTACCCCCCAGATAAAGGTCAAACTTGTGTACCACAGACTAGGTAAAGCAGGACATTCAATGGAAAGGCTGGCAGGGCTGTTTTTTAATGTGGGTAAAACGATGTGATTCCCTAGCTTTATTCTCAAAAATGTCTGAATTATTAGGGCTGAGTTTTTCCAAAGAAAATAGCATTGTGCAAACATCAGATATGGGAAAATTTCATTGTATGCAAGTTCAATTTGCATAACCATAAGACCTCGAAAACTAGGTCTTCTAAGAGCATATATGGCTCCAACAGTGATAGAATTTATTCGAGTTGCTTGTATTGCAATAATCCCAAAATATGCAAAAGACTACAGCTGTCTGGCAGATCCCCCAATTTTTATTATGCCCCAAACGTTCAAAGTATGTTGAGAAAGTTTGCATGAGCATCCCATTCTCCAGAGATTTAAACATCAGTCTTTTACAGGCAGGTACGAGCTTGCTCTCATCACATTTTAAGTTGACTGGAAGCCATGACAATGTTTTAGCACATGTTGGAGCCCAAGCTGATGTACTCTCACAAGGGTTATTAGCTTTGCCCTGTGACAGCAGCTCTACACAGCTTCTAGTTTGGAGCTGACTTGTATCCAGTCTCTCTGGACCACGCCTGCCTGCAGAATCTGTGTAGGGGTGCCCACGGGAAAGGAGTTGAAGAAGCACTGCCTATCTTGTGCATGTGGGAAGTGCTGCGATGGTGCTTATAATGGGAGTAGTAAACTTGCTTACAACTGGGAGATGTCTCTTTGGCAGCTTAGAGGGAACTGGCTGCAATTGTAAATGTACACTGGGCAAACGGTACTGCATCAGCTCATTATAATGGCTTCGATCTCGTTAGTACCTGGCACAGTTACGCACACTGCACAGAAACTACATTAGCAGGAAGAGCGAAAACCTGTCATGGGACGGTTACGTCCCGTTAAATCCAACAAACTAAATAACTTGCAGTGGCTTTCAGAGCGTGTATTATTTATTATCAGTCATATGGCCTCCCTCAGCTGTTTTTCAGATTTGACCTGCACTGTAGAGTTTTGCCAGCAGAGCTATTTCAGCTGCAAGTGTGAAAATAATCATACTCCCTTGCTGATAGAGCTGTGCTGCAGAAGAGGGGTTTTGCTGGCTTGATTAATATTGCAGGGGAAAAAAACATAACCTAGTAGACAGAAAACTCCTCTTCAATGAAGGCACACTGCATCTTCACGAGGCTGCTGTGCCAGAATAGCTGTGCTCAAACAGTGAAGTCAACAGAGGCTCTGCAGGCAAGATGAGCTCTCAGAGATGAGGTCTTTAAAAAGCAGCCATAATGGAGCCCACATGCAAAAGCAGGAGAAAGTAAATTTCACTTACTGTGCATCACAGAGAGGGTTAAACAGCCTGTGAAGTCCTGGATCTCTTGAATTTGCTAGCAAAGACCTTGTTCTTGTGGGCACAGACCTAAATGCAGGATTCAGGATGGGATTTATTATTTGGCTTAAGCAGTCCCTGTAGAACCAACTTGCTTATCTCCTCACATTACACATTTTTTTCTCTTTTCAGAAAAACCCCAAATATTTAATTCTTTAAAATATTGAACGATAATGTTTATTCTATGTTTCTGTTTATTGGAATGCCAATATGCTCCCTTTCCTTATTGTTGCTTTATTAATGCATTGTTTTCTCAAGATAATGGAAATCGTTAGCACAAGAAAAATATCCATGGAGATCTGTGAGCTTGTAGGGATTAATCATCTTTCTTATCATATGAGATTTTTTTTTTTAATTCCGAGAAATCTCTGAGGCTGAACGGACTGAGGGAATGGACTGTGGGTCAGATGAAGCCAGGTGAGTAAAATAATCATTCAAAAAAGAACATTACTCTGAGCAGTGAAAACAAAGATAACAGCCGGGGAAGAGCAGAGAGGTGGAATATGCTTTGCAGATAACTACCCAGTGGGTCCTGGCTGCAGCATATTGCTATACACTGCAGACCTGTCTTCATTAAAATTCATTGATTTCCTGAGATGTGTAAGTTGTGCTTGTCTTCCTCCTGGTACAACATATAATGGCTTACTTCCTTGGTGGTATTAGTCTTCTGTGCATATGTCAAGATAGTGTTTAATTCCTTCAGACAGTCCCAGGGTATTTGTCTTGTTCATTCAAGGCCTCAGAGCTAAACATTAAAGTGATTGAAAAAACAAGACCAAACTATGTTAAAGGCTGAATTTCAGTCTATGAACTACTAAGATGGCTGATCTCCCCTGGAGTGATGGAGCTTACAAATCAGAAGATAAAACACACAGAGCTGGGAGGTTGGACAGCCTCGGGATCACACACAATTCTTCCAGAGGAAGCCTGTTCACACACTTACTCCCACCTCCTGTTTAAACCAGGCCTCAATTTTGTAGTCAACATAATGAATGTAACAAAAATACACATTCCTAAGGGTAGATATATGTCCTGATACCTGATGGAGACCAGATACTTAATGAACACCACTAAGGTCTTCATTGCTGGAATTCTGGGTCACAAGTGGAAGTTGTTTATCTATGACAGCAATAGGTAGAATTTTAAAACCCTGGGTAACTAGACATGAGTTAGCAATAATGATGACAGTATTTTGTGACTTGGGATGTCTTTATATGAAATCAGAATGGAGCAGAGCTATTTTTTCCTACAGTTCTGTTAGATTTATAACAGTACCATACAGAAAATCACGCTCAGATAACCAGTTGAATAACATATTTTGCATCTCTGTGTTATGAAGGATGAGTAGGACTAAATATGAAAGAAGTCCTGGTTTTGAACACTGTTCTTTCATCACAGACCATCAAAGGTCATTTATCTGCCTCGCTGTCATCTGTCATTTGAATAATAACCTTGACATTTTTACAAACCTATTGCCAAGGATCGCTGACTAAGAAAAATAATAAATTTCATATCTGTACAATGGTTCATTTGAGACAGAATTATTCAAAAACTTACACATCATACTAATCTCAGAGATGTTAAAAGCTGTGTCTTTTGGAACGGAAAAACTGTTATTTGGATTTCAGCTGAGAGAATTAATAAAAACGAGAAAATGCAATGCATATAAACTCACAGATCAGTTGATTGCAAAGGTAGATGGATGTCACCTAATGTACTCATTCTGAAGTCACAATTAAACCACAAAAATTAAAGTTAATAACAACAACCACAGCTGCTTTCCACTCTCAAAGTTTTCTCAGGTATTTATGGAGGCATAATGAAGCTAACACGGCTGTATTAATATAGCTGTCTGCAGAGATGCATATTCCAGTATGAGAAAGCCTTTTTCTGGTCTAGTTGAAATTAGTTCTGAAGGAATTAATGCCAAAACTGGAAAAAAAAGCCCTCTTATAATGAGATAGAAGTGTCCACATATGAATTTGAATTAATGCCATTGTAGCACTTCAGAATCACAGCTTACCTTTTATTGCCATAATTTTCCATGTGAACAAGCCATCGCTGTGATCTGCTATCAAATGCCAGTAGCATTAATAAAATCTGAGTGCAGTCTTGCACGAGGGTCCTATTCTAAAATGAATTCAGCTGTGTTTCAAGCTGTTCCTCGCATTTCCTTTTTTTTTTTAAAAAAAAAATATATATATAATTTTTTTTTCTGGTTCTGGGAAACTATGCTAAAACCTGACGAGTCACATTTTTTTGAATTACACTGCTAACATGTACATTCTTTGAAAACTTATGGTATTTTATACCCTCTCTTAGAATGTTTCATTACTCTTCAAATGCAAATGTGTATTTACATGTAGTGTGTCTAAAATGTTATTGCTAATTGGAAAATACTGCTCTGTATACACCAGAATATTTAATTTCTTAAACAAACATAAACTAAAAGTGTATTAGTTGATCTAAGAAAAAAGCATTTGCGATGATAGTGTCATGTTGGTTTCTCTCTGCTGGTGAGGACACATACTATTAAAGCAACTCAATCTACATGTGCAATAATAGGACCACTCTAACCCTGTTTTACTTTTTGGATCACGTGGGAGATGTGTATTTCAGGTATGACTGCGGAGTAAATGTCATCTCATATTTGCAGACACCTACAATATATGCCAAAAGTATCGTTCATGCCCAAGCTATATTCTTCATATCACCACAGCATCTATCATAAGGCAGCACTGGAGCTTCTCTTTCATGTACAAGTAATTCTGGAGTTTTCAACACTTGATCAATTGCCATCGCGCTTCTAGATGTGATGCTTCATCAGTTGTACTAAGATACCAGTAACAGAAGGACTGTCATAAAAAGAGGTTTCTATATCTTTTCTGTTCTTGCTACATATGAATCAGTGCCCATGGATCAGATTATTTGTCTATTCACTCTTGGGATTCTAGGAGGATGATTTTCATTGCTTTCTTGGTGAGGAAGCCCCTGAAAGGGCTTGAGAATCCTTTCAGTGACTGGACTATGCCCCCTAAAAAGAGCTAGAAAATGGCTTTTCCCTTATTTTCATGTCAGCTGCTCTTCCAGATGTCTGACAGCCTTGACAGTTGATACATGGCTATTGGGTGTTGCAAACGTGCTGCACAGCTGCTCTGCAAAGTTGTGTGCACAGGCACAGGGAGCCTTGTGCTGGAACCAGAGGGGCCCCAAGTCAGCACTTCTCAGGGCCTTCCCATGCCCTCTGAAAGCCTCCAGCAGGATCTTTCAGCTATGCCTTTTCTGACCAAAGGCAAATTGCCTCTGGACCCGGTAGTTCAGCATGCTTTTCCACACACTTAAGGGACTTGTGTACTCACACAAGTAGTTCTTCTTTAACTGCAATGCTATGATGTACAGCCTTGAGAGGAACGTGGACAACATCTGGCTGAGGGATGTATTGATGATAGTATATACTGCCTGGCTTGCTCATCCTGCAGAATTTTGCTACCCTGCTGCAAATCTGGCAGAAATAAGTGCTCTTTAGTTCCTCCGCCTTGCAGTTTGGTGTTATAGCTCAAGCCCATCTTGACAGTTCAAGCATTTGCTCTGGAGGAGTTGAAGTATGTGCACATTCTCACCCTGCCAACTCTTCTCGGAGGAAAACAGCCTCTGGCAGAAGAGAAGAGATGGTTCTGAGACAGAGATTATAGTAAACTTCTTTGACAGGTTTCACTACAGCACTTCAGCCAAAGCCCTCAGTGGTACTGAAGTGGATAAGTTCCAGAGACCTCTGCAGGAAGAGGAATAAAGTCCCATCCTATGGATATCAGCAAGGGGTTTTATATCTTTGTGATGCAAACAACCACATTCCCAGGTGTACTGGGAAAGCATAGTCAATATGGACACTGAATCTCAGTCAGGAAAGTTACATCTGGCTCATTATGTCATTATTTATTTTATTATTCTGTGATTAATGAAAGCCATATTTAAGACTATAGGAAAAGAGGAATAACCTCAGCCATTTTAAAGTTACAGAGTCCTAGGTAATTCTGCAATGCCTCAGAGACATGAAAATAGCTTTGGCCCTTTCATGGTTTCAAATGAATTATTCTTCCTTAATTACATAATTTGGAAAAAGTTACAATGAAGTGATACATCTAATTTCTTTTTTAGTGATGGAGTTGAAGAGGTGAAAGTGATTTCCAGTTACTGCAGCAAAGCACAAGGATCTATTTAGGGAAATAAATTGATTTAGATGCCATAAAAAGTGGCAGCACAAAGACAAAATATTACTCATACTGTTAAATAATTTAGCTAGTCATTTCTGATTCACTTGAGTATATCTGACTTGCTGCACTTCTGTCCTGCCTTTTAGGATTTATATTAGTAAATATAAATGATCTCTTTGAGCTACTTTGAGCTACTTACTCAAAGGAAAAACTTCAAAATGAACGATATGCTTCAAAAAGCTTTTCTTTCTCTTTCCTATTAACTTCAGACCCAAAGGTGCAAGGCCATTCAGGACTGTGAAGCATTGTTTCACTTACCCCAATATTATTCGGGGCAGCTCTTTCTCCTCCAGGAAGGGCCATCGTTTCTCTGAGTGGTATTCCCTGCAGTTCAGCAATCTCTCATAGTGATCACAGAATCATAGATACATCACGATACATTTCAGACAACTTCTCTGAGAAAGCTTCTATTGACCGAGATGAGAGAGCAAGCTGGTCCCTGACCTGTTGTTTGAACTGTGATGTAGGTCAAATCCAGTGTCTGATCCAATAAAGTCTGGATGAGCTGCTTAATTCCTTAATCACAGGTCTATTTTGAACTCCAATGGGGCAGTTAAAAGTGAGTGAACTATCTCTGCAATTGGAGTCGATGGTTACCTTGGGACCAGTGCTGTCACAACATCTATCATGAGCAAACTATGGACAGACACATTCAGCATTATATATTCATTTTAAAAAATATATTCTTCAAATAGCAAATTTATTTCCAAAGTTGAGAAAATGTATGTGATATGCTGTGTTAAGAAAAAAAAAAACACACACAAACAAAAAACACAAAACCATATATTTGCGAAATAAACCCACTAACAGATTGATTCCACAGTCTAAAAAGAAGTCGAGTAAATGTTGTTTGACACTTATTTTTTGTTCAGTGGTAAGTGAAGAAAAAAATATAGGAAAAAAATGAGAAAGAAATTAAAGTAAGAAAATGCTTAAATGCCTATATTACTAAGTATGAATTACAAATTAAGAAAAAAGAGATTACAAATAAGGAAAAATAGGGAGAGAAACACATCAGAACAAATGTGGTTTGCAGGTCTGAAGACAAAAAGGTATTTAGAATTTAAAATGTAATTGGCATCTGTTGCCACAGGGAGGTGGACATTGTTGAAGAGCAAAAGAAATACTGTTTATTCAATATATATATATATTTTTTCCTTCCATTTGGAAAGAATCTGAGGACTCTGGTCATAACACATGAAGATTGAAAAAGTCCCTTCCAGTCTGTTAGAATGAAGGGAATCTCATGAACTGTAGCTGGCTGAAAGACAGGTGTCCAACTCGTCATGCTAGCCAGCTATGCCTTCTCACCACTCAATAGCACTTCCAGAGTAGAAATTAATCCACAATCTGTATCTAGGACCGTAGCATCCACATTCCCACCAGGCATTGAGGGTGAGGAACCAGGCCAGTTGTGCACATTGTGTTGCTCTTTGATGGCAGTAAAACAATACCCGCACTTGTGGCAGTTAGGGGCAGCCTGTGCCAAAGGTTCTGCCTGTGCCAAAATTTTGTGACAATCCACCCCCATCTCCTCCCTCCCCATAAAATGACTGATTGTGCCTGTTGAATTCTTTTAGCTGCCATCAAGATAATAGTCTCTGACAGTATAAGCACTGTTTATCCAGGCAGAACCTGTCATTCTTCATGCTGACATATTCTGACTGTCTTCCAGATGTGAGTTCCTGATAACCTCAGCACTTTGCAGTCACCTTCTTGTTCTAAGGGCAGCGACTCAGTCATGTATGCATTCTTATTTTAGGATTCCTGAAAATTCCCTTTGCACAGCTCTGTTTTCAAGAATATAGGCTTACGTGTACATAATACCTCATCATCCAAGTATTATTAATATCTGTGTACTTATAGCAATGTTAGCGGTATGTGCTCAGATTTATTTGCTTTTCTTCAGGCTGCAATAATTCTCTCCTTGATGGTGACCTATTCAAGTCACAATCACCTGAAGAGTGCCGTTGATCAAACTGTTTCCTCCTCAGCCTGCCTATAATCACTGTCCTCTTAAGGAAACATTCTGGATTTGCCTCATAAAGTATTGATTTTTCAGTGCCTTGTTGAAAATAACCTTGAGATAACAAATGTAACAAATTATATATAGTATGCAAAATCATAACCGGCATTGCTGCTAACTCAGTAGTGGATGGAACAGTACACATAACAGATTAGATGCTGTAGGGCTGCAGAATACCCTGTCCCACCAAGAATTACTAACTGTGATTTTAACCTCTAGTGCTTATATTGTAATCTCTTGCTGATTATATTCAAATTTCATCTTGGTTTGCTGAAACTGTCACATTGGTTTACTACAGATTCATAATAAAAAGCTTTCTTCCATAATTTCTTCCATTCAGCACCCACTGTTCCTATTACAGTAGTAGCTGTCATCCACTGGGAAGGTTTACATGTTATTTTCAGTCATTGTGATTGGAGAATGGTGTTTGGTTGCACACCTGATATTTGGTAAGTACAAAACATAAAACTCCTTGTAAATTGTGGGTTTTGACTTTAAAATGTGGTCTTACTCTGAAGATACAACAGTACATGCTTTTTCTCAGGCCATACCAGCTGACTTCTGGATCTCGGTAATTTGTGGTGTTTGCTTCCATTTCTCTACAGCAAGAATGCCGCTGTGGTACCTTTCTGAAATTACCCATTCAGCTCCTTCTTGAGGAACAACTGGCTTCCAGGTTTCCACCAAGTATGGATTTTGCCAGTCCAAGGGTCATCATTTTATGTGTGGTCCTCATGTATCTGTGACACAGCTCCACACAGATGACAATGTCATAAAGCTACACTTAATTGCTTACTATCTCCTAATATACAGTTTAGGGTGGTGGATCTTTCCATACTTAATTATTTCATCAGATACGTCTGCTATTTGTATAGCATTTGAAACTAATGAGAACGCAGCTTCTTCATGGAGTGATAATTCTCCTTGGCTATGTCCTGAAATTTTTAGTCTTTCATTTCTCTGTAGGAAGGCTTTAATCTCGTCATTGCCCATCAGTGATAATTTATCCCAAAAGAATTCAAGGTCTATATTATTCAGTGTTCCATTCACTACACCTAAATTTCCTAATATAGTACTTAAAATGTTACCTCTCCCTTTCACTTTCCATTATTTTTCAGTCCATTGCCGAAACAGGCTTTGCTCAGCATATATTCCAGTTGAATAATTAGGAAATTTAATGGAAACATTACTTGAGTTAATGTCAACCATATGTAACTCCCTACTCCAAATTTGAAAGACTTTCTGACTTTCCACAGTTTTCCAACTTTTGGAAAGTTAGGCTTTTAGGGACTTCGATTCCCTTCTAAAAAAATAGTTGGTATTTGCACAACAGAAGGAAATAATATGAGCAGATGAAGATGGTCTGTGAGCATGGGTAGGTCCAACACTGGTACAATTTGATTTGATCTGTTCACGAATAAGCCTATCCTAGCAAAGCAAAACATTAGATTGCAGATGGCACCAAGCTGAGTGGTGCAGCTGATACAACAGAAGGAAGGGATGCCATCTAAAGGAACCTGGACAAGCCTGAGAATTGGGCGCACACGAAACTAATGAGGTTCAACAATTCCAAGTGCAAGGTGCTGCACCTGCGTCAGGGCAATCCTGGACACAAGTACAGACTGGGAGAAGAACTCATTGAAAGCAGACTTGCAGAGAAAGACTTGGGGGTTCTGGTGGATGAAAAGCTTGACATGAGCCAGCAGTGTGTGCTTGCAGCCCAGAAAGCCAACTGCATCCTGGGCTGCATCAACAGACGAGTGGCCAGCAGGTGGAGGGTGGTGATTGCCTCAATCTACTCTGCCCTTGTGAGGCCCCACTTGGAGTGCTGCATCCAGGTCTGGGGCTCCCAGTGCAAGAAGAACGTGGGGCCGTTAGACTGGGTCCAGAGGAGGGTCACAAAGATGATCAGAGAGAGGGCTGGAGCACCTCTCCTGCAAAGAAAGGCTGAGAGAGCTGGGGCTGTTCAGCCTGGAGAAGACAAGGCTCTGGGGTGACCTCATTGAGGTTTTTCAGTACTTAAAGGAAGCTTATAAAAAAGATGGAGAGCGACTCTTTTCTCAATCAGGTAATGACAGGACAAGGCGGAATGGTTTTAAACTAAAAGAGGGGAGATTTAGATTAGAGGTTAGGAGGAAATTCTTTACTGGTGAGGCACTGGGACAGGTTGCCCAGAGAAGCTGTGGATGCCCCATCCCTGGAGGTGTCCAAGGCCAGGTTGGATGAGGCCATGGGCAACCTGATCCAGTGGGTGGCATCCCACTACTGTGTGATGATTGCTGAGACAGAGTAGCAGGTACACAGCTGGGTATAGTGGGCAATTGTAAATGCTCTAATACATCCAAGACAAATACAGCTGCAGTACAGGAGGTTTTTTTTGGGCCAGGATACTGGCTGATTACACAGCACCCCTTTGGACGACCACCTGGGGAAACCAGCACTGTTATTATGACCCATTTACAAAGTGGATGGAAACTTCCCATAAAAAGAGCCACCACACAGTTAACTATAATGCAGTCATATAATGTGACATTTTATCAATGGAAGGCTCCAAGTGAAGCTGTGCTGAGAGCAAGTCATGCAAGAGTTTTGCACAATCTTATGAATCAAGCAGTAATCCCAAATAGTAGGACATCCCCAAAGTTCTGGACAGGCAGAGTGCAGCAGCAGAACGACCAAGGGAGCTTTTTGAAAATTAGTAAAAGCTGGCAATAAAAACTGGGATGAGGAGCTTTCTAGGATACACATTGGTATATGTTCTTTGAGACTGTGACCTGAAGAGAACTGAAAACAAATAAACAAACAAACAAACAAACAAAAAACCACACAACAATGCTAGCAGAGTATTGTTCTGCTACTCTATAAGCAGAGTAGCCAAGGTACAGGTGAACACCTAGAGAATGATTGTGAATGGAAAAATTAGCAGAGAATAGTCACAAACAGGAACACCAGTGGCAAACATGATATACATATATATATTTTCAGAAATTTACACAAGAAACACATTTCTTCGTATAAATGGGATGGCTCTAGCACCGTTGTCAGTAGAGCCTATCCAGCACTATATTTAGTTCAGATCAACCCAAAATGAAAGTAAATGTTTGCTTATCTTTGCTGAAAAATTTCAAATACTTCAACCTGACTAACAAACTGTATGGTGCTTGGTTTAGCATTTGAGGAATGAAGATTCACATCAACAACATTGGGTTTATATCACAATGATCTCTTTTTTTTTTTTTTTTTTTTTTTTTTTTTTTTTTTTAGGTGATTTCCAACCAAGACACCTCTGGAAACACCCTGAAGCATTTAAAAGTTACAATTAGTGGGCTGACTGGACTACTAAAATTAACAAAAGTCTAATTCAGCTAAAATGTAACAAGCAAGACATATGTTCAATAATCCCAACTCCCCACTAATTTTCCTACTGAGGTCTCTACTTCCTTTATAATGCTCTGATGAGTGGCATCTAATTCCACTTTAACCGTGATTTGTGCCATGTCTGCTTTTACTGCTAACTTAAAAATTTTTGAGTTGATTTTTGGTTGAAAACTTTTTGATCTCTCCTTTTACTTTGTAGTATAATCTAAACAACAGTCTGTGCGTCACTTCATTTTTTATTTAGATCACTCCCTCTTCTGGGAATTGTCCACTCTTTTCCATACCAAGTGTCCTTTTCCTGGAAATCTCATAACATAGCTGCCATCCTTAATCCTTCTGCGATTGCATCATATTCCCACAATTTGTATCCCTCTGCTTCCTGTTATAAATTTTCCAGTTACTCTTGGGCTTCAATAATGTTTTCAGTTTGCTTCCCAAACACTGCAATGCCCCAAATGCTCATGCTTTTTTGGTACCCTTAACTACATTCTCTACTTCATGTTACTATCCACACATTCAAAAACTTGCTTTGTATTTCCTAACTGCCCACGGAAAGCATCCTCTGTCTGCAGATTAGTACCCCACCGAACCATGATTATTCCTTGCTTAAAGATGGCAAAACAAAGGTTGTGTTCCGTCCAATTTATTGCTTCTATTCCTCTCTTTCCATTACTGGTTACTTAATGGTTACATTTTCAGTAATCTCCCGCTGCATATCTTCTTTGGCTATATGAACCTGGGTTGCAGTCAGTATGAGAAAAAGAACAACTTTTTCTGTTCCCTCATTTTTTTTTTAGGGAAAACTTAACTGGATATACTGCCCATATTTTTCACCACGTGTAGTATCCAAATTACAACGTGGCCTCAGGTAAGGAACCAGGCCAGATGTGCATATTATGTTTCCCTTTAATGATAATAAACCTAATGATAATACCTTCATTTGTAGCAGTGCAGGCCACCACTGTGCTCAGTTCTGTACACCCTGTTTTGAAGAAAAGGAGTGTGCACAGCTGGTGGTGTTTGCTGCAGTTGCATATGGGTACGGTCTGAAGATGGCTTCACCTATGCAGTTAGGGCCAGCTTCAATAGGTTCTGTACATGTTGTAAATTATTGACCGCTTGTCCAGCTCTCACCGTATGTATCTGTTTTTCTTTAGCAGAAATCAAGACTATAGTTCCTAAAAGCATAACTGGTGTTTGCTTGGTCTCATTTACATACTTGTTTCAGGGTTCCCAAACATTCCCTTTACACAGAATTGTACAAGAATATAGCTATATATTTATTTAATGTGTGTTCACCTGGTGTTATTAAAATCTATGTATTTACAGGAATGTTACTGGTACATATTGAAATATATTTGGTTTTCTCCAGGTTACATCAGGATAGATGGAATCAATTGACTCTCTGGAAGTTCTTTTCTTTCTCTATTGTGGGAATTGTAGGTAACTTAGACAACTAATTTTAGATGAATTTAGCTGAGATGAATCATGCCATTAGAGGTCAACATGGATGTTAAATGGCATATATTAGCAGAAGAAAATTTCCCATTAGCAAGCCTAGATAGCTCACACCCAGGAGTCCTAAAAGCAGTGACTTTTAGGATTGTCTCCTGAAAATGTCAGGTATGAATAACTCTTTGGTTCTGGATAATTCTGAAAATTAAAAACATTAATATTTTATGAATGGTCAAGAAGTTAAGAGGGAAGAGGAGGTAACGGGAGACATGATAGGTAACATCAGTTCTTGGCAAAATTGTGGAAATATGAAAAAGATTCAGTTGAAAAAAATAAAGCAGAAGATTTATAATTAATATTATTTAATATAGCTATAATTTATAATTAACCTTGGTAAACATTTTATGAAAAATAGGCTTTGATTTATTTCTTACAATTATAATTGATAGAAGTAAGTATGTAGTGGATTTTTGTAAATCCTTTGATTTACCATAAATAACATGCTGATAAAAATATTAGGACTATGCAGTATCAATAAAGTACATTTTAAATGGATTAAGAACTGTCTCACGGGTCTCAAAAAGTACTTATGAGCAGGGAGTTATTATTGATGATGACATTTTTAGGAAAGGGCTTTAGAGAGTAGTCCTAGTTCTTAATTAGTTTCATTTTCACTAGCTCTGTTCTTCATCATTTTAAGTCTATTAGCAGGAGTAAGTAAAAAATGAAATTGGTGCTGTTAACATTTGTGAATGGTTGGAAGTGGTAAAGAATGCAAAAACCAGATCAGCCAGAGAATTCTGGATTGCAAGGGAGAACACAGCTCCTTGAAAAACAAACTGATACAAGGCAAATGACAAGAAATGACTGTAGGCTATACTTAACAGGACAGGAAGTGGATCCTGGAAAACAATGAGACAGTTTAGAGAAGAGGGAGCAGTGTCTCACTCTGTGTTTTGCTATAGCAAAGGTTTTAGGGTGTTTAAATTCCAGAACTGTAAGTGAGGAATAGGGAGGTAATTTTACCTGTCTACATAAAACTTTTAGTATATGCAGTTGTGATGTTAATACTTTATAAGACAGTTGAAAGAACAGAAAGGGGAAGAGAAAAAAACACAGAAATGACTCAAAGGTTGAAGAAAGTATTTTACTGCAACAGACATCTTTGTGCATTGGGTTTACATGGTTTACAAGTAGCAGGGAGCTGCTGGGGTGGCCTCTGTGAGCAGAACCCAGCAGCTGCCCCATGTTAGATAAGGGCCAGTTTCAGCTGTCTTCAAAGGGACCACTGCTGGCCAGAGCCAAGCCAATAGGCGATGTAGCCTGTGCCTCTGTGAGAGCAGATTAAAGAAAGGAAAAATAAAAGCGCTCTGCAACAGTGACTGGGAGTGAGAGAGGAGTGAGAACCAGCCCTGCAGCCCCAAGGACAGTGCAGCAAGAGGGCAGGAGGTGCTCCAGGCACGGAGCAGCAGTTCTGAAATTAGTTGGCTGAAATTAGATGGTCGGTTAGGTCCCTTCCAGCCCAAACCACTCTATGATTCTATATACACATATACAGTCAAGAGCTGTTTGGAAATGTATTATAAGCACATTTCATAAGGATTCAAAATATGAACCAAAACATTAAGACATTGATCTACAGAAATATATTTTAATAGTACTTTTGAAACAAAGAAACATTTTTTATTTTAATATTTATTTAGAATTTTATTAAATACTGATTTATTAAATTAAGTATTTATTAATTAAATACAGATTTATTAAAACTGTAGTATCTCATCAATTCATGATTGCCCTGGATATGAAATACCTACCTGAAAGTACCAAAAATGTCCAGTAGCTTATCAACCACTCTGATACTTGTAGAAAGAACCAGTTTTTAGGCAACTTCACATTTCATCCCATGACTTCCTGTTTTAACTTCCCCGCAATACTTTAATTGAATAAAATGGATATCGTCTTTCTGTTTTTCCATTAATCACTGCATCTTCAAGTGGGCAGGAGTATGTTAAGGAGTATTCAGCTACCCTCCTCTAATTTATCTACGCACAGAAACCAGATGCACCACTATGCAGTACAGCTGTGCTGCACTAGTACTACCTGCAGTCAAAAACTGAAACCTTCATTTTCTGATGTATAAAAGTTAAATGTGATGAAAAATTATGCTTTGGAAGTTCCATTTTTGTTAAAATACAAGCCACTTTTTCTTGCCATTATTTCATTTTTTGGGGGGTATACATTATAGAGTTGAGCATTCTCTCAACTCCCAAAGAGAAATTACGTTTTTAAAAACTAAAATAGTAAGTGAAAAAATCTCTACAAAAATGTTAAAAGTGTACTTCTAAAAATGTTTTATCACATAGCATTTACATTTTTAGTATCTTACCAGGATTAGTTTTGAACAGAATTTTTTTTGTCTTAGATTTGCACACACCAATAAAGCTCAGGTATATTTGGTGAAAAGATTTTGTCTTCGAAACCTGTAAATTATTTTCTAGTCCTGTACCAATGATATCAACAACTTGCTTCACTTTAAATGTTCCTATTTGATGCGGAGAAAATGAAAATATCACATCCTGTAAAAAAGCAAAGAGAAGTTGTGTAATTATCTATTTAAGTTTCTTCCCTCCCCAGTTACTCCTAAAGATGTGTATTTAACCCTGTGCTTTAAAAATATGCCAGTGGCTACACTTAGATTAGCAATATATGTATACTGCTACATATTAGTAAGAATTTGTTGATGTTCTATCTCATTTCTGAGACACATTGTTCTCTTGTTACTCGAGTTAGAGTTTTGTTAAATTATGCCTAAATATTGAGCTTAAAATTGCCTTACATTCCTCCATTAAAGAAATAGTTTACTCAGGTATTTGTGATTAGGTGAAGGAAATGAAAAAAGTCCTTACAAAGGTCTGAGTTTAATTTACTTTGCTCAAGTCACTAAAATTCCAAAAAAAGCAAAGCCAGGCAAAACCTGCATCAAGTTTCCTTAGCAGTACAATTATCTTTTCCAAATTTAAAATAATATCTGTTGCTTCCTAAGGTACAGGTAAGAGCATGAAATTACTCTGAAAAAGCAGGAAAAAAATATACATTTGGCTGATATTAAATATCGTGGCTACTGGAATGAAACTACTCTATTTTAATTAAAAAATCTACATTCCAAATATTTACTATTATATTTAATGAATAAGATAGACACAAGTTTCCCATAAAGCTATTAAATGGAAGATTAAGAAAATCAAGACATACAATCTTATCGTCCAGATATACATTTCTGATAGCGACTATATGTTTCTGTAACATACTTGTGATTGGCGTGGTACCATCACCGCAGGCCTTCCGATAGCCATCTTTATTCCCAACAGCCTCAAATCTCAGAAAGAGTACATAATCTTGTTTTGGTGACAGGTCATTCACTCCAAAGGCCTTTTTAAAGTGACGCTCCTGTGAGCGTCACAATGTCTAATTACAAGATGAAAGAAAGAAAGAAAGAAACAAAAAACAACAACAACAACAAAAAAAACATTTTTCATCATCTAATTCAGCTGTTGCTATTGATTACAGCTTTAAATGGTCTTTATACTTCCTTACAGAAAATGGAAAAGTAACAAATTTAACTGAACACCATATGTATGACTATGATACTGGTCATTTGGTATCTTCTCCATTCACATACATCTACAAGAGTTTTCTATAAGTGATTCACATGCGTGTAAAGGCATTTAATTTGACACTGCACGACTTCCTCAACAATCTTTAGAGATTCAACATACTTAATTGAAGAAGCAATTAGTTCCCTTTGCAAAAATCTAATAAAATTTTTCAGTCAAAACAAGCTTATCCAATTCGTGGTTCAAAGGCGTCCTTAATGAATTCTAAGATATCTCCCAGATAATCACTTCTGACTTGGCTTTATCATTTGTAGTATCACACCAAGGAATTTCTTTTAACACACATAAGTATCAAGTAATTAAAGAAATCTGCATATTAACTTAAAATGATTTCTCTAACACATTTCTTTACATAATAGTTTAGACAAACTTTTTTTTTTTTTCTTGTTTGTAATTTGAACCATTAACTCACTTGGGACTAAAGCACAATGTAAGAACAGATTTCTCATAAGGTAGCAAGGTTCCTTGACTGGGAAAGCACAGGATCAAAGTGGAAACGTTTACATCTTCTGTTTTATTTATGAGGCTTAAATCTTGTAAAACAGCATCTGCACTCCTCTGAAGATCTGTTCCCTAAAAAAATAATCAAAATATGGGTATATCAACAGTTCAGCCTGCTCTAACCACCCTTTTGTTTTGCTTTTTTCCCCATGCATAGTTTCACATCTTTCAAAACAGACAGAAAGACATAATGTAAAAAGTTCCATATCACTCAGCTAATTAACTGCTTTTATATCAGTGTTTTTAATTCCCTTTATAAAATGTGATGCTCGCTCAGATTACTTCACTGACAGAGAAAAGCAAGTGAAACTAAGCGTTTAACACCTTGGAATACCAAAATCTGTTTTGACAACTCCTATATAGCTTCATCATAACAAATCCAATAAATCATAACAAATCCAGTAAATCAAGCATAACCACTCCTGAAAAACAAACAAACAAAAAAAAGGGCAGGGGAGGTGGAGAAGGAGGGAAAACATACTTAACATCATTAATGCTACAGTGTCACACAGGGAAACAGAAATGCTGAAAAAACTTAATTGCAAGGTAAGTATATAGTAAACAATTTGCTGATTGGACAGAGGTGACAGGAAGTTTATTGATCAAGAAATAGCATGACATAAAAAACACTGCTAGAAGATGAATGATGAGAAAAGAATGCCAATGCAGAAATAAAAACAAGTCTTCAACTAAAATAAATTTAAAATAAAAAACATTTTCTTACCATCTCTCCTCCAATGCCATTGTCTTCCAGCACTGCTACCCAGTCCATACACTCTGGGCTTTTATTGTATAAACATATTTGTTCAGTCTTTGAAGACCCAAAGTAAACCGGTCCAAAATTAATGCATTCCAATACATTTCCACAATATACTCCTAGAACTTTCAGAATTTGTTCAACCACAACAGCTTTGATCCATACTTCAGTGCAGCCACGTCCTTCCAACTCCACTCTGTCAGTAACAGTAGCAAGTAACAGGTAACGTACAAAAATGTTAGAAATAATCAATTTGTTTTATGCAAAGCTAAATCAAATCAAGGCATTTAAACTCACATTGTCATCTCTCCATAGATAATATAAACAAAAACATGTGTACTTGACAATACGACACCTAATAGGTATATTACCAATCACAAGGAATCACACATTAAAATATGAGGTTTGGGGAGATTTCTTCAATTTTCGTTTTTTTTTTTTTTTTTTTTTTTTTTTTTTTCCTTCCCCCTACTCTTCTTAGTTGTGTTGGCAGACTATTGTTTGAAACGATAGGAATAGCATCTCAGAAGAATCAGAGATGTCCACAGATGACATACCTCTGACAATTGTTATGCCTAGCTCTCTATTTTGGTGCATACTTAATTTTTCTCTCAGGCAACTGGAGAAGAAGTTCATCTGAGTAAGCACAAAACTGCTGCTATTCCTTCCTGAATGCTTATTCGTGATGATAGCACAAAACCCAGAGGGTCATACAGACAATGTACAAGTCTAAACTAGACAGAAGAAGGCAGTGGCTGCTTAACCAACATGAGGTGATGAAGACAGTAATAGTAGCCTGGAGTTCAAAGAAGGAAAGGC
>NC_048893.1:116886549-116903334 GCF_011077185.1 Oxyura jamaicensis
GGGACCCCACGGGGAGCAGGGGCAGGGAGGGACCGTGAGGGAGCCGCGGAGACGAAGCATCAGGGACTGACCACAGCCCCCATTCCCTGTTCCCCTGTGCTGCTCGGGGAGAGGAGGTGGAAGAGGGGGAAGGTGTTTTTAGTTTTGTTGTTGTTGCTTGTTTCTCACTACTGTAGCTTTCTGGAAATAGGTAATAAATTTCTCTAATCTCACTATGCTGAGTCTGTTTTGCCTGTGACAATACTTGTTTAGTGATCTCCCTGTCCTTATATCAACCCATGAGCCCTTTTCATCGTATTTTCTCCCCATTTTCCTTTGAGGAAGGGGAGTGAAGGAGCGGTTGTGGTGGTGCTGAGCTACCTACCTGTGTGTTCTGTAAGTGATGCATTCCTTCTGTAGGCAGTACTGTGTTTCTGCTTAGGGAAGAAAAATGTATTTGGAACTTGGAAGAATGTTAGGAAATCTCTACTCTTGAATCCAATCTGAGAGATGTAAAAATATTTTCTCCCCATTTTGCTTTGAGGAGGGGGACTGAGAGCGTGGTTGTGATGGAGCTCAGCTGCTCAGCTGATAACGCTGGAAATACCACCACACTTTGTTGTGTAGTCAATGAGCCAATCGCCCTAAACACGACTTCTTCAGTGGTGTAGTTCTGTCAATAAAGCTTTTTGTTGAATGTGAACAAGATTTATATGTTATATGTGATATATATGTTTATGTAATGTCTCAAATGAGATTTTGTATTGGTGCCCTCAAATGAGATTTGTATATAAACATATATTAATCGCCTACATAGGATAAAGGTTATGTGTTTTCCTTTGGTCTGTTGTTCTCATGCTTCTCAAGAACATTCTAACCACTAGTATACCTCTGTGTGTGCCTAGATACAAAAAGAAATTTTCCTACCTTATAACAACTCAAAGAACATGCAGTATATCCAGAAGTCCTTATATATTAAGCCAGTGACTTGAGCACTGAAAGGCAGACACACATCTGGCAGAGTTTTGCAACATGATTGTTAACATGTGGAAAGTGCTAAATTAGATGCTTTTCATCAGAAACAGCCCAAACACTAAAATACGTCCTGAGAGAGAGTTACTTTAGCTTATCAATCAGAAGGTATCCTTATAACTGTGTATAAGCACTTTCAAAGATAAACAATAGTAAACTTTAAAGGTTTCCCAGTGGGAACAAGCAAAACAATAAACTGTGCCTGGCTATTAAGGCCAAAAATATTCAAAGTACAAGTTGGGCACATTTTTATTTTGCAACGTTCTTAACAGTGAGGCTGTTAAACAAGAACAGTTGCCAAAAATGTTGGGGTTTTCCATTGCTGATATTATAAAATCAGTACTGAATATCTCTTGGAAGCCATGATACACATTGTCTTTAGGAGTTACTGGCCTCTGTAAAAGTATTTGTGTAAGGTTAAATAGCCTATGTTATAACTGAAGTCAGACTAGAAGATCTAATACTGTCTCCAAAGGACATAATCTATGAATAAACTGTAGTGAAAGTATTAAATGAGAAATTGAATTGGAAAGCACCATTCAATTGTCTAATAAATCAAACCAATGGTTGTGATCCTTCCTTGAAATTCAGGACAGAATCTTTTTTTAATTTCCCACTAAGGCTCAAGCATTCAATCTTAAATTGACGTGAAACATATATATCCCACACATCTCTCTCTCATATATAGTGTCATATATCATAGCAATATGGAGAAAACTGAACCGAGTGGGAAGGCATGCTGCAGGATGTGATTGTTAAAGATGGAAGGAAACCCTACTGAGATCAAAGCTGAGTAGATCAAGGTTGAGCACAACAGAGAAAGGGGACACCCATTCTTTATTAAATGATATTTGCAATAAAGAGAAGTAATGGAGGGTTAAGCTTGTTTTTTTTTTTTTTTTTTTTTTTTTTTGATACTTGAGATTAAGGCAGTTTTATGCTACTTTCATGTAGGAGTTACTCTTGCAATGTTGATGTGATACATCAAAATTAAACCATATTGCTACAAGTATGAAAGATGTTTCCAAAACTGAAAGTAAAAAGGATTGCTTGGCAAACCGTAATGATGTTGACTTACTAATTAATTTAAAGTGGTGATTTCATGATCACTGTCTGCCATTAAATTGTTTCTTGCAGGATCTTGCAATGTGTTTGTTTTGAACAGCTCCATCAATTTGCCATATAATTGCAAGATCTAAGGGGAATAAAGTTGAAACAAATTGCAGGAGACAAATGCAGGAACTATATCTTACAGATATAAAGACCAATTTGTTTTGTGGTTTCTAATTGCTGACAAGTCAGTGGAATGAAATGTGCTTTCAGAAGCTGCATGGCTGACATCATCCTATTCAGCACAGAGACATTTATGTGCATTCACGCCCAGTAGTTGATGCTGAACAAGTGAAAAAAAACAAACCTACAAATACAATAAAAACACAACCTATGGGAAACAGAGACTGAGTCATGGAGATAAAAGAGAAGGAAAGATTAAAAATAAACCAGAGATGAATGAATTAAAAAGATGTTGCTCTGGGCAGGATGGGATATTAAATAAGTTACAGAATGAAAAAGAAAACTGACAAAATAATGACAATCAGAAAGAATCATAATAAGTGAATTCAGAATAGTGAATCAGACAACCATTAAAACTTATAAATAGAAAAAAATTGAAAGGAATAGACAACAGAGAGAGTAACTCAGGCAGAAAGAAAATCAGCTTGAGAAAGGTAAATAAAAAGTGATTCATAGAGGGACAGATCCAAGAGCACTGAGTTTGTCAAAGATAGATGAAAAGATCATAGCTAACAAAGAGGGTCATAACTATCAGAGAACTTTTAAACAGTCATAGTGGGGATGGAATAATCAGTTTTATTGGGTAACAAAGATAAAGAGTAAGGACAAGCAGAGGGAAGAATCATTGTACTCTGAGCTTTCAAAGTGGTGTTACAACAACCTCACTCTATGCTGCAGCTTCTAATTGCTAAACAGATAACAAAAAGGCCTGAAAAAATGAAGACAAAATGACAAACTTTATTTATTTTCTGTAAATCCAGATCTTTCTGAAATGGTCTATTTTACTCCATTTGAAGAAGAGATATCTCACAATTCTTTGTTTGCAACATTCTCTTTCTAGGGAGTTACAAAAAAGCTTTTTGAAATAAGTGCTGCATTTAGTCACCCATTTGCAAAATGCAAACTTTTTTTTTTTTTTTTTTTGAAAAAGTGATTACAGATTTTCAGACTCTAGATTTCTAATAAATAATGTCAATTCTAGGACTCCCTTTCAGAATCTAGGAGTGAAAGATGTCCTCTTTTCTTGTTGGCTTTCTAAAACATTTTTACTTTCACTAAATTATCTTCTGGGTTTGTTTAATCTACTGATCTAAACAGGACATAGCTGACATGAAATAAATGCTGCCTTCAAAGGCTTGTCTTTAACAATGTTTGTGATCTCCCCTCCTAAAAATGACTCATTGAGAGCAAGGCACAGACCATCTACAAAGAATTACCATTTTTCAGAATCTCTAAATAAGTTACGTAATTTATTTATTTTTATTTTTTTTTTGAATGCAGACTGCCCAGTCATGGTAGAAAAGGCTGTGTTTCCTGCCCCTACAGGTTTTTGACTGAAAGGAAAAAAATAATTATAAATTCTACTCCTCCATCACCTCCATCACAGCTGAATGTAGTAGGATTTCTAGTTTTATCCTTTTTGCTGTTTTATATATTGCTTGCCTGAGTCAGTATCTTTCTGCCTACACACGGCTGCTTCCCTGGTTTCTGAGTTACCTCCCCAGCTAGGCAGCTGCTCACTTGTTTCTGGACCTCAGGCTCTTCTGGGTCCTTGCCAATATCACAGCACCTCATTTACTGTGTGCAATCCCTCTGGAGCACCTTTGAAACTTCCAGATAAGGACTTTCTTTGAATTTCTTAAAAGACAGCTCTCAGCAGTGAAATCAGCTGCTTAGCTCCAGCAGCAGCTTCTCAGCCTTGCTGTGGCCAAGAATTTGTTGTGTTACCAGGGCTAAGTCTCTTCAGGATCTGCAAGCACAGGTACAGAATACTGCAAGATCATTTGCAGTGGGGAAAGGTAGGGAGCCATTCCCCAGGTATGATTTAAGTACCATGGTCTGTACCTGGCTGTTTCATCCATGATATTTTCAGCTCCTTCCAATACCTCATTCTATCTCTCAGGTGACACCAGAGCAGTCTGCACTCTACATCAGGATGTTCCACTGCCTCCAACACCTCCAGCAACAACAACCTTTGCTGTTAAGGGACTGTTCCCAAGCAGGTGTGAACTGTAACTCTTTGTCCAAACTACAACGTCATCCTTAACTTCTTATATTGTTAGAAGGATGCAAATCTAGAAAAACTGAGGCAACTGCAGTGAATATAATACTTCATCCCAATATATTCTTCAATCAATTACAAACCTGCCAGTTAAGTAGTCCATCTTTTCCTTATACTTTAGTATTTATGTTGATTTTAGTGACTAATAAGTATTAACATATTCTTTTACCATTTTATGTATTGAATAGACATCTTTGTTCACCTATTCCATCTTCTCACTCTGTTACATTCAATGTATAAATTCTTATTCCACATCTTTCTAGGTGGTAGCTGCTAACCTGCAGCTTTTATTTGTCTCATTTTAGAAATGTTTTCACGTTATCCCTTTGTAATATTTCATTATTCTTCTTTAATTTTGTTCTAGCAATGTGTGAAATGCTTTCTTATTGCTTCATATGTTTATACATTACTTCAGATACTTCGAAGACTTTCTGCCTAAGCTAGCATTCTACCCTGAAACTTCCACAATAAGTTTGGTTTAACACCCCCTCCCCCCCCCCACGCTATGCTTTAATTTTGGTCTTAGTAGTGTGGAATAGAGAAAACTTAAAGAAAGCCTACTAAAGATTTTTTCATTCACATTTATATATTTTTTAATCTTTGATCCAGGGTTCAAATTCTTCAAAAACAAAGGCTTAATATTTCTTACAGCTTAATGTCCTGGTACATTTGTAATTTTAACTACATGTTAATGAGCTATTTTTATACTTACTTGCCCTTGGACTTTCTAGTTTTTAAGTGGAGACTGAATATAGCTAACATGTGGCTAACCAGGGATTTCTGGAAAGATAGTCATATATTTAAAATACCAAAACAACTGTCTACTAGTTAAAGTGTCAGTAAAAATTTGGTGTTCTTGGTAACGTCTGCCTAGTGAGAGCATCTTTCTTTGCAGCCACAGATCCTGGATTCAGAGTTATAGTGAGTTTGTCCATCGATGACGGACCCTGAACTAGGATGGTACAGGGAATGAACCAGTGAGTAGATAATTAGCAATAGGAACTAACCAAAGAACATGACTATGTCAGAACTGGAAATCCATATACCAAGACTGGTTATTTCTCTAAAGTATACATTTTGGTAAATCATGTGGATTTTGTATTGTTGAAAATTCACAGGGCTTCCCCCCACCCCCTCCCCCACCCCTCACCCTCATAAATATTATGAAATGTCACTGATGACTCTGAAAGATAAACTTTGCTGGCTACCAGGAAATGCTTCACGATCTGTGGCAAGATGATGTTTTAAGTAGTTAAGTAACATGATGTTTTAAGTAGTGTGCATTAAAGGGCCTCTCAAGCTAGTATAGGATGATGGAGGAGAGCTGGCCTAGAGATGCTACCATAGAGAAATGTCTCATGCTCTTGGCTAGAAACTTGAAGAACTTAGTAAGCTGGCTTCTGGCCCTGTAGGGAAGAGCTTGCAGGGAAATGTTCCAGTGGTTGCTGAAAGCTTTTGTGTTAAATTATGCCACTGTGAATTATAAGCAGCTAATTCAAATAAAGTGAATTTAAAACAAGTATTAAAATGTTGTTATACTTCCTCAACAGATAATGTATTTGGGCAGATTAATTTATTTTCAGAATGTGGCCAAAAATATCAGAATATTGGGTTAATAGAACTCAGCAGTATAAATTGCTATTCTACATCTGACCTCTCTTTTGGCAACAAAGAAGAGCGCTGTCATAAATATAGTAGCTTTCTTGATCTCTGCAGCTCAGTGCACAGCTGTTCTCAGTGCTAGGAGGCCTACAAGGGAAGACAAATGAGAAATAAGTCATGCATACAAAACCTTAATATATTACCATTTTTGTGGATGATAGGCCCAGTTAAGTACCTCCTCTTCCAAGTGATGGAAAGTTATGATCTGCCCACCATTGATTTCTACAAAGTAGAAGACAAATTCTGAAAAAAGGTGCATTAACAATTGATCATGGGGAAGAGTATAAAAACATTATCCTCAAATATTCTGTATATTTGGAAAATTTGAGAGCCTGAGATGCTTATCAAGAGAATTCTGCAGAAAGTGCATATGGGTATACTTAGTACTGGGGATACTTCTGTGATGGAAACTGCTTTGCCTCTGGCAAGGATCATCTCATCTGAAAACACATGGAAACATAAGAAACAAACATCACTTAATGTGATATTTTTGTTTAAAAATACACAAACATTAGAAGATCTATGATCACATTGAAGGGGCTTTATTACTGAAAACCAGTTTCTGTTTAAATGCATTGTTTATTCCAGAGACAAACTGGAAACCAAGAGAAATCCAGCTACACTGTAGATCTGGGACATGCCAATCCCTTTTGGGTCTTTGAGATATCCTCTCCTGAGACAGTCTGGCCCTTTATTGCTTGATGGCATTACAGCACTAGTGGTTACTAAAGCCTTACACTTCTGTGAATCTGATGTGCCAGGCCATTGAATCCACACAGTCCAATAAACTCAATTGTCCTTTTCCTCCCCCTGGCTGGAAGCAGGGCTTCTCGAATCCTGGTCAGAATCTTCATTTAAGGACTGCCCACTGGAAGTTGGAGCAGCAATTTTCTCAGAGAATCCCTTTTTCCCACTTGTTTTTCCTTACAACTCACGTACCCGTGCACCTAGTTGAGATAGATTTTCCTTTCCATTTTCTAATGTCCTCTCCATGGCCATGTAGGTAAAACTACAGGGTGGCACGGGGTGTGTACCCACTATTGTCTTCCTTACACTGGATACTTACCACTAATAGCTGAGACACTGGTTTGTACAAGTGTGGAGGAAGATAAATTCTCTTCAAGTAGGTGGACCTCTTCAGAAAGTTCTCCACAGCCGAGATGCAGTCTGTATGGAGAGACTTTCTTTGTACTGCCAGAGTTGTTTAGCCACTTCATCCACTGTGGGTTCCTTAAGCTCTTTCCAGGCCATTACTGCCAGTGAGTTGGCATACGATGGTGCACTCCGTAAAAACATCTGCCACATCACTCATGTACAATTCATCTGGATCTATGGATATTTCTTGGTTCTCTTAATAGACTGCATTGCTCCGCGGACCATTGGTTGCCTACTGGAAGCTGGAGTATCAAGTTTCTCATAGAACCCCATTTTCCCCTTTGTTTTCACTTCTAACTTACCTACCCGTCTACTCTGGTGGACCATTTCGAAAGCTTCTCCATAGCCGAGACACAGCCTCTAGTGAAAGGGCAGAGTTTCTTTGTATTGCCAATGCCTCCACTGTGGGTTCCTCAGGGTCTTTCCAGTGGAATCACCCCCTTCTCTACATGCCTGGCCATATCCTCCCACCCTCCATGCCACTCATAACTATCCTGCCTCAGGACGTATCTCTGGATGACACTCTAAAGTAGTTGTTTAAACTTAGATGAAACAAACATGAATTGCATTCAGGAGGCATAACAATAAGGACATGTCTGTCTGAACAGCCCAAGGATAGTCATGGTTTTGGAAAACAACCATAACTGTCCTGGACAAGACAGGGAGGGTGAACAAGTGGGAAGAATCATATTCCTCTGACCCTAACTCAGAAACCATTACACCTTTCATGCTTTTTCTTCAGGGAGCCAATCTGTGAAGGGGTCAGGGGGAGATAATTTAACAATAATTTATGTCTTTGAGGTTACCTCTTTGGAGCTCTAACTTCTAGTAGTTTAAAGGCTTTTGACTTGCATATTGTGAAAGCAACATTTCTTTTATGAACAACACATTCTCACCATCTCCATATATTGAAAGTAATGATAATGCCACTAGTATCTATCCAAATCCCTTTCTACTTACCACAAGGCAAAATTTGAATTCACATTAAGGCACCTTTTTCACACAGCCTGTTGTTCCATCTTAACAAATACTTAAGAACATTCTTCAAAGTCAGGCTTACCTGTATGCTCTTAATCTTCTCCCCTTTTTTTTTTTTTTTGGGGGGGGGAGGGGGCAGACACACAACAGGCTGGGAAGGGAGCTGGGAAGTCATCTAAGTAATTTCACTGAAAAGAGACAAAGTGAAGGAAGTAGTCAAACTCCTCAATATTAAACAGCTGTAGAACCCAGGAACACCTGCCAGCTTCTGAACTTAAGTCACTTCCAAACTACTTCACAGGGAAGTAGTACAAATTACAGAATCACAGAATTTCTAGGTTGGAAGAGACCTCAAGATCATCAAGTCCAACCTCTGACCTAACACTAACAGTCCCCACTAAACCATATCCTTAAGCTCTACATCTAAACGTCTTTTAAAGACCTCCAGGGATGGTGACTCCACCACTTCCCTGGGCAGCCCGTTCCAGTGTCTAACAACCCTTTCGGTAAAGAACTTCTTCCTAACATCCAACCTAGAACTCCCCTGGTGCAACTTAAGCCCATTCCCCCTCGTCCTGTCACCAGGCACGTGGGAGAACAGACCAACCCCCACCTCGCTACAGCCTCCCTTGAGGTACCTGTAGAGAGCGATAAGGTCACCCCTGAGGGTGACTGGGGTTTTATTTTACTGAGAAGGCACCACCAATGTAACTAGCTCATAGAGTCTCTAAAACTATTCAACAGAGACAGCAGAAAACACAAAGAAGAAAGAGCACCCTACTGAGGAACACTGAGTCCACTTCACCATTATAGTAGAAAAGCACCCTAGATAACATGAGCCTCAGACTTCCCTAGGGAGGCAATTCCCCCCTAACTCTTCATGCTTCCTATATAGCAAAGGTCAAATGATCCACACCCGGCAGATTTCACTTAACAAGGGTGGAGCCAAGAGACCTTGTGGAATAGGCTCATCTACCTGGCTTCTGTCTTTTAAGGTCAATCACTCCTTATCACTATTAGAAATAACCTGACAAGCGGCTTAGTGGTTAGAGTTGACCTAATGAACTAACTACAAAAGGTGCACAAGGTCATATTTCTGTTAGTCATTCTGCGAGGAAAAATAGTACATAGCCTGTTAAAATAAATAAAAACAAATGAAATGGTGTAAGTGCCTTACACCATTCACCCTTGAGGCAGAAAAATGGGATTCCCATCTTATTTAAGGGGAGTGCAATCCCTCTCAAAAAATTAGAGTCTGGGGTCCCAGCAGTGAAATGTCCACTGTGTCCAGAACCTGAATCACTTAGTATTGTGGTATGCTTGTTCATAGCATAATAGCTCACAGTGTATAGGAACAAGTGTGCAGTCGCAAACTCCACCTGGCTGCATGTCCAGCAGCAACAAATTCCTTTGTCTTTGCCTTTCCTCATCCCCATTCCAACTTCCCTTCCTCCTTGTCCCTCCTAGAGCAGAACCATCCCCTGCCAGGGCTCCCTGAAGTAGGAGCCATCAGAGCAGAAATGGGCCCATTTTCAGCAGGTTGCTGAAAGATGCTGTATTTTCTCTCCGTAACAGGTTCAATAAGGGATGATCAAAGCATATCACAGTTTGCCAAATTACATTAAATCCCTTAAATGGGATTTTTTTCTCTAATCGGAAACATCTCTCTTCTGTATGTCAGACGGCACTCATCTACTCTATTTATGAAGTCCAGTGGGATTATTATTATTATTTTTTAATATTCCCTGGGAATTCCTACCACTCATGCAAATGATTTCATGATTTTTTTTTGTTTGTTTTGTTTCGTTTTTTTTTTTTTTTTTCTCAATATCTGTGCAGTAGAAGATCAGATATATAGACATATGCAGTTACCATAAAGCAACCACAAAGATTTGGGAACCTCTTGGGTACCCAAAATGCAATCCGTTGCTACTCGCACTGAACTTTCTGACCTGCAGGAGGATGCTATGCAAGGTCCAAATGATGCTAACACAATCATACATTCTCCCTGAAAGTGAGAAATTAGCTTGCACACAGCTATGCTTTTGCAGGAGAATGGTTCTCCATTTGGGTGGAAGAAATAATTGTGTATGAGACTATCAATTCAATGTATTTTAATTTTCACTGTAAATGCAACTAGAAATTTAGGAATATACATTTTACAAAATAGTAAGTAGAAATACAAATTTATCATGGCTTGCTCAATATTTTGAACATGATCCACTGTCAAGAATCACAGAACCATGGAATGGTTGGGGTTAAAAGAAACCTTAAACATCACCTAGTTCCAACCCCCCTGCCATGGGCAGGAACACCTCTCACCAGGCCAGGTTGCCCAAAGCCCCATCCAGCCTGCCCTTGAGCCTTTTCCCATGGGGCATCCACAGCTTCTCTGGACAACCTGTGCCAGCGTCTCACCACTGCCTGAATAAAGAATTTATTCCTAACATCTAACCTAAATCTACCCTCTTTTAGTTTAAAGAATAACCTCTTTGGGGGCAGTACAGTGTGTAGAGAAGCTAGCCACTGAGGGCTACTACTGGAAAAGAGTGCTCCTCAATGTGTGCTCTGGGAAACAGGGGCTGCTGGAGCACCACCTGCTGCACTGCCATAGAATTGCTGCACTCTTTGTAGCTGGGGACTGGCATTTCAACTACAGAATGTATGTGCATTCGCATGATCAGGCAATGCCTTTCTGATGTTTTCTATTATTCTGACATTTACAGTATTTAGCCTGTGCTGCTTAGCTTTCATTTGCACCCACTTTTCAGAGAACTTATGGCAAGCTGGTAGGGTAATAGTTGTTACAGAGAGGGTGATGGATGTTTTTGCAGCAGTGGAAGCTCACACATGAACTTGTTCCAGCTATGAATTAATTTAGGATATTTTGCAACAAGAGGGGTTGCAAACACTGTGTAATTTTAGGAACATGGAACCCTCTTCAGTTAACAGAAAATAATAGGTACCGAAGAAATGAGATTTGGCTTTCAGTAGTTCCCCAAATTATTAGTTCTGTGTGAATAGCCTTCAAGACTGGTAATACTGCTGACCTCTGTTTCTGCTGGATAATTGCTTTGGTTATGCATTGCGTGTTTCTGTTGCTGTCTTACAGCACTGACAGATGTAATTTTGTTGCTTACTGTATAGATGCCTAATGGAATATGATTTCAGCTCTTGAGTCTCAATGAGGGTCTTAACTGCAAGACTATCATTTTTCTTTTTTTTCCTGTTATATTAAATATTTGTCACTATGGCTAGGAATAACTAGAAAGTGCAAGATATCTATCATATGTAGCCTAAAATACAAGCATAACTAATCCTACCATAATGGATAAATATGCTATATCTGTAGCTGATAAATTAGGCCATGTTACAGTGAAATGAAGTGCACATTGGAAGGGGGAGGTGAAAATATGTGGAAACTCTATGTTGGTATGACCAGTCGGGAAGAGAAATGGATGTCAGTGAGAAGGCGTCAGTGTAATGTTTGCTTTATGCAACATATCAAAACAGACAGGATATTAAACTGTACTAAGACAAGTATCTATAGGTAGATTTACAGGTAGACAGCAGCATTTATAAACAGTGGGTGACTATGAAAGGGAAAACAAATAGTATGGAGAGACCCTCAACTGAAAAAAAAAAAAAAAAGATAAACATGAAACTAAGCTTACAAAGAATTATTAGGATAAATGCATATATATATACATATATATATATAATGAGTGAAAGAGTAAAGGTCAATTGAATGTCCATGTTTCACCATTTTTTCTTAGTATGGGAAGAAAACCTAAAATAAGAAGAAAAAGAAAAAACACCAAACTGTGTAAAATTCATAGAAGAAAGCACATGTTGACACAATGCATCATTAACTGAGTACCATGGATTCCCCAGAGTATGTATCTTCTATGCTTTGCAAGATATGTTCTATCCTAATTCCAATTTAATACAATTCTGAAGCCTCACTATTGATCTTTAAGGCATCATTGGATGAGGACCCAGCTAAATTGGGTAGCATCCTTTCACCCGTAACTTATGAAGACAAATGAGCTCTCCTAGTATAATGCAACAACAAACTGTGATGACATTCATGAGGACTAAGGCTAGTTTGTTTCAGGCAAAGTGGATTGATAATGCAATGAGTAACTGCAGAAGGTTATATTGAACCACAGCCTGATTGCTTTTATAGTATACAGACATATCTGTCTGGTAATGGTTTCCAACTGTAAGTGAAACCAAGGAAATAAAAGCATCAAGCAGCTCAGAAAGCTGAGTACCTAAAAAAAAAAAAAAAAAAAAAAAAAAAAAAGGAAAAGAGGGAGTGAACAACACTCCAGACAATCGCAGTGCAGATTTAATTTATCTTACTAAGCACTTGGATTCTAGGGACATAAGCTGGATAAATTGCATGTAAGATGTAAAAGATACATGTATAATAAAGATACCTGGAACTGTACCACAAAATGGTTAGGCATTAATTTTCAGCCTTCAGGCAAAAGAAAATAAATTCACTAAGATCTTGACATGCTCTTCAATAATTTTATCATTACTGCCAAAGAAAGAGATTCTCAAAAGTGTTGAAGTAACTAGAGAGCAGAAGACCTGCATAAAATCAATGTGATATATGGAATTATATTTCAAACACCTATGTAAGGGTGGTAGTAGTAGTGGTGGTGATCATCCTCGGGAGGTACTTCTCTCTCTTCCCTAACCATAGTGAAAGCTTAGAACAGATATCAGTTTTAAGTCAGTGAAGCATGGCAAAATGAATTTGATGATTAGTAAATCTGGGAAATTGCGTCTTAGTCATGTGGAAATTTCATATTGATTCATTGATGCCAATAGCTGTTGACATATTGATATCACCCTGAAAAGGCTTCTTGTCTAGTTTGACATGGTAAATCTCATTTTTTATTGGAGTTTTTTAAAGCCACAGACAGCTGCTAAGGAACCTCTGATTTATACAAGAGAGTTTCAAAACTATCCCTTATCTTCATTGTCCTATTATCCAATGGTTTTCCCATAGCTATTTTCTATTTCGGTTTGCGATGACCGGCCCAGCTCAGATACACCCTTTTTGATCTTGATACTCAGTCTTGTTCAGTGATTTTAGTTTAGCAATTTTTATATTTGTCTAACACATGAAATCCGTGAATGGATATAGATGCTTTTAGAGTTACTAATTTTTTCATGAACAAGGATGTTTTCACACATTGTGACTAAAAGATAGCAGATGCAGAAAGCATTTCCATTGCAGGAAATGTGCTGGAAACAGAGGGCACATTTATGCTTTGTTATAGAGTACAGTGATGAAATTTTTAAAAGAACTGCTACCATATCATGAGATCAAAAAGTTGATCTCAGCACTGTACAGGTACTCGTCTTGATCCCCAGGTCACTACTGTCATGTTACTGTAGTGCTATGAGTTCTCTCTTAATGAAGCTATTTACCTGAATTGAAGGATTACACTGATACACTGTTTCTACTCTACAGATACTTTTAATAGCTCATTGTGTGGCTCTCTGAGTCTTAAACTGTATTGCCAAATCATGCTGACTATACGTATTTGTGATACAGGCTTTTCATTTGGCAATTTCTACACTCTCTTAAAAAAATAGTGCAGACATTTATGATTGCCTTGTCTAACTGACAGTCCTTCTGTTGCTTCCCTTTTTTCTATAATTTTGGTTGTGTTCCTTTTGATCTAATCTGAGGACAGAGGTCTCAGAGATGGGTAATTCTTACGTGTTTTGCGAAGACTTACGGTATCATTGAGCAGAAAAACCCAATAAAATCTTCATTAGTTCTGCTTCTCAAAGAATTTTCTGTTTAGTGAAGAGACCTTGAGAGGGAATTAGAGCCCATATCTGTCATTTTGACCATTCTCATTTTCCATTAAGCAGAGCAATTTGCAAGATTAAATGCAAAGGAATATATCTCATTATTCATCATTATTTGGACTTCATCTGTTTCTGACTCCTAAGAGCTGATATGAACATGCACACACTTAATTTGTTTTACCATTAAGTGCCTCTATTTTACTTCAGGAAAACCCAAATATATTTATTCCTCCTGAAGTACAATAAATAGGTCAGCATTCACAGTTGAAATCACAGTTCCTCCGGATTCAGATTCCAGCAATGAAGTATGAGTGTATGAGTGACAGATTGTTCCAATTAGTTTAATTATCTCAGGTATCACTGTGACTTCTTGTTGCTCAATTACTGTCAATCAGACCACCCTTATAATCACATTAACTGCCCCTTTTTCTAACCTCTACATTGAACACTTTCTGAAAGGATTTGTCTGTGTTTTTAGACATGCCTAGATAAGTGAGAGCTACTTCTGATCTAATAGATGATTTGGATGGTGCACAAGTGCATCTTTGACCTGCATTTAGAACATAGGCATATATGACCAGTGTCTCAGTTCTAGCTATTTTCTAATGTGTACAGAAGAGGGGAACAGATTCACAATGTTTTTCCAATTGTGCATCTGTTTTTACACGGCCATGGCCCTAGGACAGATCTGACCAAGCTGGGAGCTATTTCATTTCAAACAAATTAGCCTTGTCTATTAGCTCCAAAGAACTAATGATGTTCTGGTTTTCTACCTAGAACACGGGAGGAGAATCAGATCAGAAAACAGTCGAACAGGTTTCAGGTCTGGAAAGTCTGGCTTATAAAATTGGAAAAGGCTCAGAAGTTCACGTGTGGTGATTTATAAGATTATATTTTTTATTCTGAAGACTATGATCCAATTTCAATAAGTTTGATGTGAAGCTTTATAACTCATCATCTGATAATTCTAACGTGAATAAAATAGTAAAATAGTGTAAATTTATGCAGAAAGAGAATTACTCATTGTTGCCATGTCTAGTGATATATGATCTAGTGATAAAGGAGAAAGAATATACATACCTTGCACTAGGTATAAAAGATTCTGTCATCAAACAAAGTATGTCTATTCCTTTATATACGTTTTCTCTTTGGTGCTGACTATTTGGTGACTAATACAATTACATGAAGACAGTGTGAGGTGAGGAAGGGAAGGAACAGAGTCCATTATCTGATGTAGTTCTATAACGGGATATCATAATGATGGAATAGCAAGCATTTGAATATAATGTTTTGCAGAAGAGGAAAAGAGCCTGCCAAACTATTTCAATGAAATGAAGACTTTTAATGCCAAACCTGTCCTCTATAAACAAGATAAATCACAATTAAAATCAGTTAAAAATCTGTTAAATGGATAAGAAAAATCTTTGTATGTACTTATATACATCAAATCCTATGAAGTAATGGCTGTGTCCTTTGCTACAAATCATTTTATTAAAAATATGGTTTTAAAGATTTCTGACTGCTGCTTGTTCTAGCCCCCGCTCACTGTTAGCACCCTGTCAACAGCGCTGTTTCAGCTCTCTGTGAACTAGTGCTCTAAACTGAAGCTGTGAAGTTATCTTGCCTAAAGACAGCCCTCTGCCAGTGAAAATAAAACAACAAAAAAGGTTCATGTATAAGTGCTTTTACACTGGATTTTTTCACAGGTCAGGTTTAGTGTGTAGCACCATGTGGAGATAAGTTAGCAGAATGAAGGCTAGCAACCTGTCCAGAGGGCAGATGGGCAAGTAGGTCCCAGGAAGGCCAGGAAGAGCAGAGAAGGCAAGAATCTTCCAAGGGTCCTCTTGTACTCCAGCAAGGAAGGACTCAAGTGATATGAAAAATCATAATCACTTACTTTTCTTTTTTTTTTTTTTTTTTAAATATTTTTGCTATAAATACTAATTGTTGCTACCATTCTCAGTAGAATGGGAAAAAAAAAAAAAAAGTTTGTGAATGACAACTTGGCTGTGAAGTACTGTATAATAAGTTATATGTTTGCCAGTTTCCCTGAATTAGCCAGTCTTTCCCTCATTAATTTAATTATTTTGAAGTATCAGGAAGTGTGATCAGAAAGATAGAACATTTCCATGTTACTTTAATGTAAAAATTGAGAAATAACCTGAAGTAAGATAAACGAGCTTGTGACTTTTTAGTACCTTAATAATATCTGTATAAAATCTCAAAAGCTTCTCTTCATTTAGATCAGATATTTCTTAGATATGACCATGTATCCCTTGACTTTGCCCAAGAACTGATTCAAGGATCAGATAAACTATGTAGGAGTGTTCTCAGTTCTCCAGTGAAAAACCAGAGGGACTTTAATTCTTTGATAAGATAATCTTTTTGTAGTGTGGTGGTTTTAGTCAGGTGGGCAGCCACGTTCCACCTCACTCACTCTATCACTCCTCCTCCTCAAAGGGGAAGGGGGAGAAAATATGATGCAAAGGGCTCAAGGACTGAGATAAGGATGGGGAGATCACTCAACAATTATTGTGACAGGTAAAACAGCCTCAGACTAGGGAAACAGTAAGATTTATTGACTATTACTAACAACCTAGAGAAGTGAGAAACAAAGGAAAAACAAACAAACAAAAAAGCCTTCCCCCCATCCACCCTTTTCTGCATCCTCCCCCCAGAGCAGTGCAGGGGAATGAGGGAATAGGAGTAGAGGTCTGTCCCCAACACTTCGTCTCTGCGGCTCCCTCACGGTCCCTCCCTGCCCCTGCTCCCCGTGGGGTCCC
>NC_048893.1:116908334-117005245 GCF_011077185.1 Oxyura jamaicensis
TTGATGGAAGACACTAAAAATATGTTAAAGGAAATATTTGCATCACATCTGCTGTTCCTTTTTATAAGATAATCATTAGTCTGGGAAGCGATTAACTGAGAATGTAGGAAAAGCTTGTTTCCCATACAACATCCAGCTGCAGTAACTTTTAACTTATTTTTGTAACCACTTACTCGGTTAAAAATATCACCAAAAGAATTTTATTTCCATTGCGCTTTAGTGAAGTTAATATCATAGTTGTTTGATTTGCAAATGAAATACCTTTTATGTATTTACCTGGAACATGTGACTAGCTCCGGTGGTTAACCATACAGATTTGTCACTCATATTTCATATCAGTTTTGGAGAACACACAATGCCCTTAGTTTATCTGGATAGTGCCACGTACTGTTGTTAAACAGAATTAAAACCAAGTTGTTGCCCAAGAGGAAGTTCTTTGGTTTCATTTTGATTCCCCCCCAGTCTCCTTTCCTTCCCACCACCTCCCACTTGCTTGCTCCTGTACTTTGTGAAAGAGCTGCTATGGGTAGGGTCCACCTAGCTTGGCCAAGGAGGCTGTCTTCCTTCTGTTAGTCTTCGGTACAGCACTTAGTGCAGACCACGAGATGCAATTGCTCCTGCATGTTCCTCTTTGTGGTTAAGAGGAGATGGACATCTGTGCTCATGTAAAATCCTAATTCATTTTGAAGACAATTTTACATGATGTCAAACGTGGGCTTGTATTAGAAATCGGGGCCTTCACGAGTTTGCTGAAGCAAGCAGTAGCTTTTCATTAAGTCTAAGCAGTACCCAATCCAGTGAAGTAGTCATGCTTGCTGAGGCTCTTAAATAAGTAACAGAAAGAACTTGTGTCATTATACGCTTCCTATGTTTTAACGAGTTTTGCTGAAGCCACGTGAAGTATCTATAAAACAAGAAGGCTGTAAATTGAAATTGGCATGCATGTTTTTTCTCTGCTTTTAGTTCAGGCAGCTGACAATGAAATATAGGGAATGTTAACTTTTGTGATACAATCAACTCAGTACAGTGCACGCTTTTCTAGTAAACTATTTGAAGTACTTTGTACGACAATAAAGTATTTAGAATTAAATAAAAATGCCTGTATTCCATTTTGACTAATTGCTTGAGGCTAACTTGTTTTAAAGTTACAGTTATTAGTTACTAAATTAAATGGCTTAATAGATCCTTTTGTGTCCTCTACGTATGTTGTACTGCTGGAGTGAGTTGCATAAACATTAGTAGGAGGACTAGAAGAAAAGCAGACATCTTCCAATGTGGTGCTTAATCAAATTTCTTTAAAAATGCAAACGTATTTTCAACGTTGGGGAAAATATAACCATGCCTTCTCTCCGCAGATCAATTCCACGCTGTTATCTGGAAACTGAGTCAGAGATTGATTTTGGTACAGTGACTGCAAACAGTAAAGTAATTAGTAAAGAGATTAGTATTGCTAACCATGGATCATCATCAGGTAAATATTAAATATGCATTGAATTATGAAAATGTGCATTGTCTTGGGAAATGTATTTTTTGGTGAGTTAACACCTCAGTGGCTAACTGAGGAATTAACTGAAGTTCTGAGTTATGCGTATTATGAGTATTACAGCGAAAGGGTCTTATACTGGGTTTATGTGGCTAGGTTTTGGTAGCTGGGGGCTGCAGGGGTGGCCTCTGAGCAGAGCCCAGCAGCCGCCCATGCCAACTCCAGCCGGCTCCAAAAGGGACCTGCTGCTGGCCAGAGCTGAGCCGGGGAGCGATGCTGGGTGGGCTCTGGGAGAGCAAATTTAAGGAAGGGGAAAAACGCCATGCAACAGCAGCTGGGAGAGAGGAGTGGGAACATGTGAGGGAACCAGCCCTGCAGACCCATAAGCCTTTTTTTTCCATCAGATTTTCTCCCCCTCTTTCTTCTGAGGAGGGGCAGTGAGAGAGCTGTGTGGTGGTGCTGAGCTACCTACCTGTGTGTTCTGTAAGTGATGCATTCCTTCTGGAGGCAGTACTGTGTTTCTGCTTAGGGAAGAAAAATGTACTTGGAACTTGGCAGAATGTTAGATCTCTACTCGGTCAGTCTGACAGATGTAAAAGTAACAGCTGATCATTATCTTAGTTGATCATTAGTTGCATATGCATTTATAACTTGCACGATGTGAAACTTTTCACATTGTACAGGAACTAGTTCAAAACTGCTGCATGCTGCACAAAGGCTGCATGATAGAGTTTTGCAGTGTTGGCCACATGCAAATTTAGAATAAAAGCAGGGGTTAGTGAAGAATTTATCAAGGGCAGACAAAGGTAGAGCTGCTCAATCCATGTGTGTAGTCTCTGAATCGGAACACGACAGGTTGTACTGGCAGGCATCATATAAACTGCACCAGCAGAAGTGCTGTATGCAGCCTGTGAATCGAGGCATTTCATATCTTGTGCTAAAAGCATGAGTACTTTGTTCCTGCTTGTGGTGTCATATTAGAGATCTGCTGTTGTTTGAGGTAAAACAGCGTGTTTTTCCTGCAAGATTTGAAACAATTTCTTGCTACCTGTAATGACAAAAAATGAATGCTGCTGGTGAAATACACACTTACTAATCTTTTCACGTTTAAAAATGTTTGTACGACAGAGAAAGATTAACTGTTCTCTTCTGCAATGAATTGGATAGTGTATGAATCAAGTCATGAAAAGTATTGCTATTTGCAGGTAATAGATCTCTCTTTGGATATGCGAAATTTCTAGACTGTGGCTGCCTAGAGCTGTGCATAAAATACTCCAGAATTTATAAAAATGTTACTAATAGAGGCTTTGTGATATACTCAGTTCTGTTTGGAATGTAAGTACCTTTCCTGTTACAATGACAACCTGCACATTTGCATTGGATATGTGGATGTTTTATTTCAAAAATCCTGGGAAGAATGCTGTTCTCTGTTAGAAATAGTTTTGAGAAAGGTTAACTTTGTGTTTCCTGTTTCCATAAGAAAATTTACTACTTGTAAATGCCTGCTTTATGTCATTTGTGAATCCAAATGTTTCATAGGGAAATATCAATCTACAACTTCTAAGTTGTGTAATGTATTATTCCTTTTAGGTGCATTTAAGATATCATATGATGGGGTTGTCTTGCTTAACATAGAACCTACCAGTGGAGTGGTGGAGCCTGATTCTTTAAAGGTGGTTAAAGTGGATATCTGTACAGATGTACCAAGAGTCATCAAAGAAGTGATAAAGTGAGTGAGTATAAAGACTTTACTATGATTTTGTTTACTACATATATACAAAGCTCCCAAGTGTAAATTCCTGTCTTCAACACTTATTTTCATTGTCTCCATGGATGTGATGCACAGGTGGTGTACCTGGCTGTTTTTGTTGTTGTTGTTGTTGTGTTTGTTTGTTTGTTTGTTTTAGAATTTGCTTGTAAGTTGTAATTACATGGCATGTGCGCACATCTTTGTGTGCTGCTAACCAAGAGCTTCTGCATCTCCTACCTGCTGTGTTGTGTACCTTACACAACACTATTTTTTTCAGCTTTCTGTAACTTTACTCTTTTTCTTTTGCTTGGATGTGTTTCACTAGTCTCAGAAAACTTGATGATGTTCATTGGTGTATCTTATTTTCAACAGAATTAATCTGTTCACAACCACTACCTTTTTCAAGAGTAAACTATTTTTAAGTTTGCACTTTGTCTTCTTTCAAATTGCACATACAGACTTTTTTAGGCAGTGTCAGAATTTGGAGTTGATACAAATATGCTAAGCCCTTTTCAATCCTATATTCTTCTAGTAGCAAAAAGTTATGTGCGTTATTTTTTCCTGTTCTGTTTCGTTGTGTTATTTAAATTAAGAAGATCTTTGACTTAAAGTTGAGTTCTTATTCCTGTTCTTGCATTTTATAGCCCTCTGGAAAAGGAAATTAAATGAAAAGAGAAGAATTCTATTAGTTTTTGACAGAGAAGAATATCTCTATTTGAGATATCTCTTCTTCTCAAATAGAGATATTCTATTCAAATAGAATATCTCTATTTGGCATCACAATTACATCCGCCTTCATATGAAAGGTGTTTTTTTGGTTATTGAATTTCAGCCTTTTGATTGCAAAGTGTCACGCGTTCTGCCTTTCCTTCTTTGAACTCCAGGCTACTATTACTGTCTTCATCACCCCATGTTGGTTAAGCAGCCACTGCCTTCTTCTGTCTAGTTTAGACTTGTACATTGTCTGTATGACCCTCTGGGTTTTGTGCTATCATCACGAATAAGCATTCAGGAAGGAATAGCAGCAGTTCTGTGCTTACTCAGATGAACTTCTTCTCCAGTTGCCTGAGAGAAAAATTGCTAAGTGTACACCTAAATAGGGAGGAAGACATAATTTGCAGAGGTAAAAGAGCAATATGTCATCTGTGGACATCTCTGATTCTTTTGAGATGCTATTCCTATCGTTTCAAACAATAGTCTGCCAACACAACTAAGAAGAGTAGGGGGAAGGAAAAGAGCAAAAATTGAAGAAATCTCCCCAAACCTCATATTTTAATGTGTGATTCCTTGTGATTGGTAATATACCTATTAGGTGTCGTATTGTCAAGTACACGTTTTTGCTTATGGAGAGATGAAAATTTGAGTTTAAATGCCTTGATTTGATTTAGCTTTGCATAAAACAAATTGATTATTTCTAACATTTTTGTACGTTACCTGTTACTTGCTACCGTTACTGACAGAGTGGAGTTGGAAGGACGTGGCTGCACTGAAGTATGGATCAAAGCTGTTGTGGTTGAACAAATTCTGAAAGTTCTAGGAGTATCTTGTGGAAATGTATTGGAATGCATTAATTTTGGACCGGTTTACTTTGGGTCTTCAAAGACTGAACAAATATGTTTATACAATAAAAGCCCAGAGTGTATGGACTGGGTAGCAGTGCTAGAAGACAATGGCATTGGAGGAGAGATGGTAAGAAAATGTTTTTTATTTTAAATTTATTTTAGTTGAAGACTTGTTTTTATTTCTGCATTGGCATTCTTTTCTCATCATTCATCTTCTAGCAGTGTTTTCTATGTCATGCTATTTCTTGATCAATAAACTTCCTGTCACCTCTGTCCAATCAGCAAATTGTTTACTATATACTTACCTTGCAATTAAGTTTTTTCAGCATTTCTGTTTCCCTGTGTCCTGTGTGACACAATAGCATTAATGATGTTATGTTTTCCTTACTTCTCCACCTCCCCTATAAAGGAGTTGTCAAAACAGATTTTGGTATTCCAAGGTGTTAAACACTTAGTTTCACTTGCTTTTCTCGTCAGTGAAGTAATCTGAGCGAGCATCACATTTTATAAAGGGAATTAAAAACACTGATATAAAAGCAGTTAATTAGCTGAGTGATATGGAACTTTTTACATTATGTCTTTCTGTCTGTTTTGAAAGATGTGAAACTATGCATGGGGAAAAAAGCAAAACAAAAGGGTGGTTAGAGCAGGCTGAACTGTTGATGTACCCATATTTTGATTATTTTTTTAGGGAACAGATCTTCAGAGGAGTGCAGATGCTGTTTTACAAGATTTAAGCCTCATGAGTAAAACAGAAGATGTAAACGTTTCCACTTTGATCCTGTGCTTTCCCAATCAAGGAACCTTGCTACCTTATGAGAAATCTTTTCTTACATTGTGCTTTAGTCCAAAGTGAGTTAATGGTTCAAATTACAAACAAGAAAAAAAAAAAAAAAAAAGTTTGTCTAAACTATTATGTAAAGAAATGTGTTAGAGAAATCATTTTAAGTTAATATGCAGATTTCTTTAATTACTTGATACTTATGTGTGTTAAAAGAAATTCCTTGGTGTGATACTACAAATGATAAAGCCAAGTCAGAAGTGATTATCTGGGATATCTTAGAATTCATTAAGGATGCCTTTGAACCAGGAATTGGATAAGCTTGTTTTTGACTGAAGAATTTTATTAGATTTTTGCAAAGGGAACTAATTGCTTCTCCAGTTAAGTATGTTGAATCTCTAAAGATTGTTGAGGAAGTCGTGCAGTGTCAAATTAAATGCCTTTTTTCAGGACTGCGGACTTATTTCATGAAGATGTTGCATACGGGCAGCAATAGGAAAGAACAGATACTTCATTACCAAGAGAATGAAACAATTGGATAACTTTCCTTACAATTACAGAATAATAGATGTAAAGGAACACTTCCCCTTCAAGCAAGGGGGAGAAAAAGAAGAAATGGAAAAAGCAAATTTTCTTACTGAAACTCTGATTTAAAGATTACACGCACATGAATCACTTATAGAAAACTCTTGTAGATGTATGTGAATGGAGAAGATACCAAATGACCAGTATCATAGTCATACATATGGTGTTCAGTTAAATTTGTTACTTTTCCATTTTCTGTAAGGAAGTATAAAGGTCATTTAAAGCTGTAATCAATAGCAACAGCTGAATTAGATGATGAAAAATGTTTTGTATTTTTTTCCCTTTTTTTTTTTCCTTTCATCTTGTAATTAGACATTATGATTCTTTCAGGAAATTTAAAAAGGCTTTTGTAGTGAATGACCTGTCACCAAAACAAGATTATGTACTGTTTCTGAAATTTGAGACTGTTGGGAATAAAGATGGCTATCGGAAGGCCTGTGATGATGGTACCACGCCAATCACAAGTATGTTACAGAAACATATAGTCACTATCAGAAATGTGTATCTGGATGATAAGTTTGTATATTTTGATTTTTGTTTCTTAATCTTCCACTTAATAGTTTTATGTGAAACTTGTGACTATCTTATTCATATCAATAAAAAAAAAGAAATTTGCATCTTTTAAGCCTCAGCACAAAAATCTGTTCTAATCATGAGTAGAAAGAAGAGCTAGTAGTGAACACCTAAAACTTATGTATAATGGTCAATATTTGGAATGGAGGAAAAAAAAACACACAACAGAAGCTGTTTGCAGGTCACCAGCACTTTGGTAATAATAATTCTATGTTTTCAAGTGAGTATCTGTTCATCCTCAGATTTCTTAATAAAGGAACAATACAGTACCTAGCCGCCATTATATGTAAGCCTATTTGAGTTCAAAGTTTATAGAAGACTACATCATAAATCATACTGTATAACCGTATGGCTCTGCTTTTGCAACTGTAGACTATAGTATGAATTTTCTGCTTGTTAGCTAAAACACGTGGCAAGATTTATTGTTTGTTTATTTTATTACTATGTTATGTGTTTTCCTAATACAGTGAATCATCCTCATCACACTGAGCTGGCTTTGAAAGGTTCTGGGATTCCTGTCATGTTAACTTTTAATCCAGGACCAGTTATTGAGTTTATGGACTGTTTCTTGGGTGAACAAACACAAGTTCTGTGCACACTCAAAAATGAATCTGAGTCCCTTCCAGTAAAATTCAGTTTCCGCAAGACTGCTCATTTTAATATTTCTCCTGAAAAAGGAAAAATAAAAAAATGTTCTGCAAAGGTAATTACCTCTTTCCCATAGATTATGTAGGCAAACAGATTATTTTACTCTACATGGGTCAGTAGTATTTTTTAATTATTATTATTAAAATAGAATAGTTTCATTTTGGTAGCCATGGGATTTAATATCAGCCAAATGTATATTTTTTCCTGCTTTTGTTGAGTCATTAAATGCTCCTAACTGTACTTCAGGAAGCAATAGGTATTATTTTAAATTTGGAAAAGATAATTGTTTTACTAAGGGGGGAGGGGGGGAATTTTACCAACTTGAGCAGAATAATTCAAACTCAATCCTTTGTTAAGATTATTTTCATTTCCTTTACTTAAGCACAAATACCTGAGTAACGTATTTCTTTAATGGAGGAAGCTATGTTAATTTTAAGTTGAATATGGAGACATTTATAATTTAACAGAACTCTAACTCGGGAAACAAGAGAAAAATGTGTCTCAGAAATGAGTTAGCAAGTATTTGTTGATGTTCTAATATGTAGCAATATACATATATGACTAATCTAAGTGTAGCCACTGGCATAGTTTTAAAGCACAGGGTTAAATACATATCTTTAGGAGTAACTGGGGAGGGAAGTAACGTAAATAATTACACAACTTCTCTTTGCTTTTTTTCCTTCATAATGTCTCATAACTTTTCTTTTACAGGATGTGATATTTTCATTTTCTCCGCATCAAATAGGAACATTTAAAGTGAAGCAAGTTGTTGATATCATTGGTACAGGACTAGAAAATAATTTACAGGTTTCGAAGACAAAATCTTTTCACCAAATATACCTGAGCTTTATTGGCGTGTGCAAATCTAAGACAAAAAACATCCTATTCAAAATTAATCCTGGTAAGTTACTAAAAAGATAAGTGCTATGTGATAAAACATTTTTAGAAGTACACTTTTAACATTTTTGTAGAGATTTTTTCACTTACTATTTTAGTTTTTAAAAACGTAATTTCTCTTTGGGAGTTGAGAGAATGCTCAACTCTATAATGTATACCCCAAAAAAATGAAATAATGGCAAGAAAAAATGGCTTGTATTTTAACAAAAATGGAACTTCCAAAGCATAATTTTTCATCACGTTTAACGTTTATACATCAGAAACTGAAGGTTTCAGTTTTTGACAGATGCCATTGCACAGTGCTAATATGCTCAAGTTTTCAACTGAGAGAGGTAAAGCACAGGAAAAAGTTAGACAGACAACAGGGTATTCTTTATTGGCTATAAGTCACAACTGCCAGATGAATTTGCCAGCTAATACTGCTAGGGGGCTGTATCTATTGATTCTTCCCATCCGATGAAGCCTATGACAGCACAAAAATATTTCAGGTTATACTGTAATTGGCTTCTTGATAATTTTTTCCTTATGGTATCATGTTCCTAATTTGTTTAATGAACGACTCAACAGTAGATTTGACTAAACCCGTCACTGGATTTTAAAACCAGTCATGGAAAACTTACCTTTTTGTGGCATCGAATGTGCTGTAACACCTGCAGGTAGTACTAGTGCAGCACAGCTGTACTGCATAGTGGTGCATCTGGTTTCTGTGCGTAGATAAATTAGAGGAGGGTAGCTGAATACTGCTTAACGTACTGCTGCCCACTTGAAGATGTGTTGATTAATGGAAAAACAGAAAGACGATATCCATTTTATTCAGTTAAAGTATTGAGGGGAAGTTAAAACAGGAAGTCATGGGATGAAATGTGGAGTCGCCTTCAAAACTGCTGTTCTTTCTGCAAGTATCAGAGTGGTTGATAAGCTACTGGACGTTTTTGGTTCTTTCAGGTAGGTATTTCATATCCAGGGCAATCAAGAATTGATGAGAAACTATAGTTTTAATAAATCCCTGAACTTCTGATGATTATTTATATGATTTTTTTCTGTTTCAAAAGTACTATTAAAATATATTTCTGTAGATCAATGTCTTAATGTTTTGGTTCATATTTTGAATCCTTATGAAATGTGCTTATAATACATTTCCAAACAGCTCTTGATTGTATATGTGTATATAGAATCATAGAGTGGTTTAGGCTGGAAGGGACCTTACATATCATCTAACTCCACCCCACCCCCCACCCCCCCCGCTATGGCCAGGGACACCTCCCACCAGATCAGGTTGCCCAAAGCCCCATCCAGCCTGGCCTTGAATGCATGTGGATGGAGCATCCACAGCTTCTCTGGGCAACCTGTGCCAGGACCTTACCACCCTCTGAGTGAATAATTTCTTCTTTGCGTTTAATCTAAAGCTACACTATTTTAGCTTAATGCTGTTACCCCTTATCCTATCACTATCTTCCCTGATAGAGTCCCTCCCCATCTTTCCTGTAAGCCCCCTCTAAGTACTGAAAGGCTGCTGTAAAGTCTCCCCAGAACCTTCTCTTCCATAGGCTAAATAACCTCAACTTTCTCAGCCTGTCTTCACAGGAGAGGTGTTCTAGACCTCTGATCATGTTTGTGGCCCTACTTTGGAAGCACTCTGGTTCAAATCTCTCAGGCTGGGGGCCCTAGGCTGAATGCAGCACTCTCAGCGCCATCTCAAGAGAGCATTGTAGAGGGGGAGAGTCACCTCCCTGGACCTGCTGGCCATGTTACTTTTGATGCATCAAAGGGTACAGTTGGCTTTCTGGGCTGCAGTTGTACACTGCTGATCCAGGCAGAGTTTTTTGTCTACCAGTATCCCAAGTCCTTCTCTGCAGGGCTGCTCTCTATCCATTCATTGCCTAGCCTATATTCATGTAGTTATGTTTGGGATTGTGCTAACCCAGGTGCAGGACCTTGCACTTGGCCTTGCTGCACTACTTGAGATTCATACAGGCCTGCCTACCAAGGTCCCTCTGGATGGTATCCCTTCATGCCAGTGTGTTGACTGCACTGCACAGCTTGGTGTCATCAGCAAAATTCCCGAGGGTGCACTCAATCCCACTGTCTGTGTCACCAACAAATTGTGCTGGTCCCAGTACTGACCCCTGAGGAACACCACTAGTTACTGATCTCCGCTTGGACATTTCAGCTGTTGTGTGCAACCATCCAGCAACCTTGCCCACCGACTGGTCCATCTGTCAAGTCTATGTCTGTCCTATTTAGAGATAGGGTTGCTCTGTGGGACAGTGTCAAAAGCTTTGCAGAAGTTCAGGTAGATGATGTCAGTTGCTTTTCCTTATCCACCAATGCTGTAACCCTGTCATAGGAAGCCACCAAATTTGTCAGGCTAGATTTGGCCTTAGTGAAGCCACGTTGGCTGTCAGCAGTCACCTCCTTATTTCCCATGTGCCTTTACGCAGTTTCCAGGAGGATGCGCTCCATGATCTTGCCAGGCACAGAGGTGAGACTAACTGGCCTGTAGTTCCCTGGGTTGTCTTCTCCCCTCCCCCTCCCTCCCCCCCCCCCGGTTAAAGATGGGGCCTATGTGTCCCCTTTTCTAGTCATTGAGAAGTTCACTGGGCTGCCCCATTTAAATATGACGGACAGTGGCTTAGCAGTTTGATCTGCCAGTTCCCTCAAGTCCCTTGGATGCATCTCATGAGGTTCCTTAGATGGTCTTGCATGTGATCTTCTCTTGCAGTGGGCGGTCTTTACCCTGCCAGTCCCTGCCTTTGGATTCTATGGCTTAGGTGGTGTGGCTAGAGCACTTGTGGTGAAGATTGAGGCAAAGAAGTTGAGTACCTCAACTTTTCTGTGTCAGTTGCGTATATAAAATGTACGCTCATAAACACTTGCAGCATACACACATGCATACTTTTACATATATATACATATTTTTTTCAAATGGTAATGATTGTCAGAGTTTAAACTTTATCGATATTTCTTGACTTCCTTCTCACATTCAATGCCCTTGGTGGCTGTCAGCTTTTCTAAATGCTGTTTTCTACCATTTATTCTATTGGTGACCCCATTCTGCTCCAACTTCCAGGCTAATCAAGATGTTATGAGGAGTATCTCTGTTATATAGGCTATTGATACCTGTGTTTTGCTTTTAAAGCTTCATTGAGGTGTGGGGTGAATGTGAAGTTTTTCAGATCCTTATATCAACGGACTATGTTTTCCTGTTCATTTCTCCCAGTCTCTGTGGATGAGTTTGTGTGCTTGCCTGTGTGTCTACAATAGTTTGGACAATAGAAAATAGTTATTCTTGTAGCCATTTTAGACAAATCAGGGTTAAGGCTAAAGTAGATAGAACTACTGTGTTTAACGTATCAGTTTTCGGGGGGGGGGGGGGGGGGGGCGGGAAGGTGCAGTCCAATGATTTATTTATTTATTTTTAGTGCAGCTTTAAACATATATATCTTTATACCTTTCTATAAGGAGACGTGAGCAAACACCAGGACTTGTTGCTGTCGTCATTTTCCTCTGTGATCTGTATGTGCTTTTCTAAAATTTCAGTGAAAAACATTTGAGCTCTCTTTTAAGTTGTGGTAGCTTGGGAATCTTTGTCAAAAACTTACTTTTGCAGCCCTCGTGACAAGCTTTCTGACACTGCAGACAGTGTTGTCACAGTTGTGGCTCTAAGTGTTTGGTCGTGTGTACATGCAAGATAAGGTGCCCCACCTGGACACAACAGAAGTGGTTTGGGCTGCAGTATTTGTTTGACTATGATGAAAGTTATTGGCTGTTATGGTCCTCATGTCTGAGGAAAACACTAGGATGGACGACTGATTGTTGGGTTGCTGGGTGAACCATTATAAATTATGAAATGTTTTGTCTGATATAGTACTTTGACTTTTGTTGAGAGAGGTCTAGTAAAATTGTATGTAATGTGTTTTATTTGATTTTTAAGGTATAACACCAATGATTTCCAATGCAACTGGACAGTTTGTAGCTGATGGCACAGGACAGTGCTCTGATACTGCACCTGTGGCAATACTTAAATCAACCCAAACACAAATCCATACTCACCAGATAAACAGAAATTATAAGGGTGATGCACTTACAGCTTTTCCTAATGACCGCTCAGCCAGCATTAGGCCTAGTGAACGGAATAAAAAATACAGGTAAAAAATTAAGAAAATATAATATTTAAAAATAATAATTTATATATACTGCACAGTAGATTAACACTGATATGACAGCTTACTGTTTTTTTCAGCCTGAAAGTTGTTTAAAATTAATTAACCTTGAACCTCTTGCACCTCTTGACTTTTTTTTTTTTTTTTGGTGCGTTTGTGTGTGAAACTACAAAAGTAGCTATTACAGTTTCAGTGTTTCATTTTTATGGTTGCCTTCACAAGGTCAAATATTAATAATGAGCTGTGATAAAAAGAATGTTTGGGGTGAAATATATATGTAGCAAAATCAATATATTCTAGTTCTAAGAAAACCCAGAATCATTTAATGCAAACAATGAAACTATGATTCTCTCTAAATATTTAGGACTATTTTTACAAAGACTGAGAGATATAATTACATAGATCCACAGTTTTCTTATACTGACTATGAACGACTGTTAAAAGAAGTACACAAGGAATACTATGCCAATTTCATTTCTAGTTTAAGGCAGCGTCGCTTGCAGAAAGATGCCACCAGGTAAGACTTTGTTTGAAGGATAAATAAATACTTGAGGCTTGTATGAAAAATGTATATATATACATGCAGAATAGATTTAGTGGCACCAATCTTATGCTAAATTTTATTACATCCAGAAATGCTTATGGTCTTGGGATCTTCATTTATAAAGTATTCAAAACCAGTTTTGGTCAAACATTGATTTAGACACTTGGAGATTACTTCCAAGGTAAAACTTATGTTCAGGGCCATGGAACTTGAAATAAAACCTAAGAAGAACTTAAGATACCACATTTTAAGAAGGATTTCTTATGGCTCATTGCAAAAAAGTGTTTATGGTTGTGTTGGAATCTTTTTTATATATAATAAATTGCATGTATTTCTAATCTGTATATCTAACTCACCCATAGTGATGGGTTCAGTATGTGAGTTATAACTTGTGTAGTGTAACAGAGAAGATCAAAGGATTGTACTGGCATTCTAGCCTTAACTAACACAAATTTATGGAGTAAGAATTTGCTATATTTGCTTGGTATGTTGTGGAACAAACCTTGGAAAACTATAGTATGTGAAAACTTTACATGACTGTTCTGATGCTTTTAATTTGATTAAAAATATATATTTTATTAAAAAAAATAAAAGTCTGTAAAACCTTCCTCCAAGGCAAGAGAAGTAATACCTTAAGACTGGTAAGTCTCAAAACCCATTATTTAAAAATGAATAGGGGCAGAGTTATTGTTGTAAATTCAGTTTTAAGTTGTTCTGTGTACATATGTCATGATTCAAACAAGGCCTTAAGAGATGGATGTATTCTATTTTTTTTCTGCTATTCTATTTTTTTCATGGTATATGGTTTTCTTGGAAGGCACTGGTATTGTGCTGTTTGTATGACTGTAACCTACGTGACCATAACATATTCAAGGTGTGTTTCAAGAGGAGCAAGAACAGAAAGGCACATTTCACAATTACCAGATGAATTTATGGTTGTTATTGAAGTCAGGATAATTTTCTAAATACTTGATATGAGACATCTGTGTAAGTTCTCTGGAAGTTTAAAACTGTATGGTTGCAGTTGAAATTGATTGGAGCTTAACCTTGATCAAGGAAAGTTAATTGATCAGAAAATTAGGCTATAAGTGGTCCAGCTCAGACATACACATGTTAAAGGATCCTTTGTAATCTTGTAATTTATTATCTTTCAAGTGTTTGACTTTACAACATCATTGTTTTTTAAGCTATATTCTAGACATGATACAATTACATTCTGGTAGCCATAATGCTTGTAACCCATTTAGCTAGGCAGTATCCACAAACATGCAATGGTTTTAGTCCTTGTGTAAACAATAAAATAAAAAATCTAATAGACTTTTAAATGCATTTGTTATATTTGATTTTTTTTTTTCTCTAAAGAAATAATACTTTAAGTGAGAATATTTCATGTATTAAATAATCTTAGGTAGTTTAATGTGTAGAACATGAAATGCTCAAAATTCTAGATTTCCCTATTCTTTTTTTTTTCCCTTGCCTATAGGCAGTTTAATATTTATAATAATTCTGTGAGCATAGGCCTTAAACCTGCAGAAGGACTTGTGTCACCAAAGATCTCAATCGCTGATTTTCACAAGGAAGAGCTACAGTTCAAAATGCTTCCTTTAGATGAGAATTGCCTATTAACTAGTCGAAGACTGGCAGCAAGTGCTTCTAAATCTTCAGTCAAAGAAGTAAGTTAATGCTTCAGTAATAACGTAAGCATAAAATGTGTAACATATATATATATTAAAAAAAAATAATAAAATTTTTGATTCTGTCCTGAGATGTCTTGTGCTTATCCCAGATTTGGAGCGGGCTTAGGGCTATGCCATCTTCTACCCAAGAGAAGGAAGATTGTAGTCTAACTTTGACACCCAAACAGCTTCATCAAATACTAATTGGTAAGATTTTTTACTTTGGTTACTAAACACATATAGTTGTTATAAAAGCACTTATTTGTAGTAACACAATGTATGCTCATAATTTTTCACCTTAAATATAAAATAGATTAATTTGGTGGTAGCTTGATATATACATTAATGTTTAACTGAAGCTTTGTACTCACCAGACGATAGGGAGGTACAATTAGGTATTGAAGTGCGAAAGGAGAGCTTTCTTTAAAGACCAGTTACGGTATGGCCCATCATGGAGAAATGAATGCTGCATAAAATGAGGTCTGCTCACACTCCTATGGCTTGTATTGGGTAATAACTAGATCAGCATTAATATCATTAACATTTGTTGGAGTCTTCAGAATGTTTCTTTGAGATAACAGTGATGGCCCAATATCTTAAAACCTCTTCAGGATCCTCCTTCAAAATAATTCTGGTGGAAAGCTCTGTGATGTAGAGTGCCTTCTGAAGTTTGTGAGGGGTTCATCTATTAACAACACATTGGACTGTAGTGATTTCAACCCACTGGGCTGCTAAACTCCACCACATTGTTCTCCCACTCCCTCTCCTCAGTGGAACAGGAAGAGAAAATACAATGGAAAAGGGCCCCAGCACAAGGATAAGGACAGGGAGATTGCTCACCGGTTACTGTCACAGGCAAAACAGATTCAGCATAAAGCAAGTTAATATAATTTATTGCCAACTAATATCTGACTAGAGCAGTCTTTTTATTTCTCTTCTAGAGAAATAAAAGCAACTAAAAACAACTTCCCCCAATACACTTTATTCTACTTCCTCCTCCTAATCAGTGCAGGGGAAGGGGGAACGAGAGCTCTGGTCAGTCCATAGCGTTTTGTCTCTGCTGCTCCCTCATCCTCACACTCTTTCTCTGCTCCAGTGTGGGGATGCTGCCCATGTCAAGAACTACTCCAATAGGGATCCATACCATGGGGTACAGTCCTTCAGGAGCAAGCTGCTCCAGCACGGGTCCCCCACAGATGGCAGCTCCCCCCCAGGCCCCCTGCTCCTGCGTGGGCTCCTCTCCACGGGCTGCAGCTCCGGCCCGGGGCCTGCTCCTGCGGGGGCTCTCCATGGGCCGCAGCCTCCTCCAGGCCACATCCACCTGCTCCCCGTGGGCTCCTCCACGGGCTGCAGCGTGGAGATCTGCTCCGTGTGGGACCCATGGGCTGCAGGGGGACAGCCTGCTCCACCAGGGGCCTCTCCACAGCCCGCAGGGGAACGTGCCTGGCGCACATCCTGCCCTCCTGCTGCACTGACCTTGTTGGCTGCAGGGCTGGGTCTCCCACATGATCTCACTCCCCTCTCCCAGCTGCTGTTGCATGGTGTTTTTTCCCTTCATTAACTCTGCTTTCCCAGAGACCCACCCAGCTTCACCCCCGGCTCCACTCTGGCTACCAGCTGGTCCCTTTTGGAGCCGGCTGGAGCTGGTCTCTGACCACAGAGGCCACCCCTGCATCCCCCCCACTTTGCCACATCCCCCCCACATTGCCACATGAACCTAATATAGATATTAAAACTTTTTATTTATTTTTTTTTTAATGTCACAAGGCCATGTCATATTATTTAGCTTCAAAATGAAAAAAATCATTACTTTCTGGGTTGCTTTTTAATTTTCAATGAAGCTAGAACTTCAATATTCTAGCTGTGTATACTGATGTATTTGGGGAAAAGTAAACAATAAATACAATAAAAATAATCATGTAAATAGAAAAGGTATGTACAGTTTTATAAAATATTTGATTAGTGCAATAAGCACTGAAGTTTGCAGACCAGCATAAAAATCAGTGATAGCTGTAAATACAGTAGAGAGATCATTTTGTCACCACAAAATTATATGTATTATGAAACCTAATTGTCACATATCAAGGAATAATAACAAAAAAATACTCTTATCATTAATTGTTGTTTGTCTAGCCAGTTAAATATCTGATTAACTAAAGAAAAAGATTTACTAATATTGCCTTTTGTCATTAACACCTTACTTTTCCTATTTAAATATCTGTATAAGAATTAACAAATAAATACTGGTGTTGACTTTTGGGTTGCAATAAGCAGGAAAATATAAACTTCCAAATTTAAATGTGAATTTGTTCCACCACAGGGTTGTTTTAGCTAAGTAAAGGGGGGGACTAAAATGTTTTGATCAGAATTTTTTAGTAGTTGTATTTCCTTAGTAGTTTAGTTAGTATGCTTCCTTTAGTAGTTATGTTTCATTATGTTAATTTTTAGCATTTAATGTTGAAGATCTTATTTCTTCTCTATTCCAGGTCCTTCTACTGTGGACTTTGGTGATGTTTGTGTGTACTCTACAACTACCAGAAAACTACATATCATCAATAACTTGTTAGTCCATATATGGATACAAATTGAGATTGAAATTGATGAACTAGAGCAGACAAGTCCACTGTGTCAGGTGGTGCCTCCTCTTACAAAAACTTATATTCCAGTAGTTTTTGAGACAAACAAGCTTGGAATGTTTAAAAAGTAAGGTTTCTTATATTTATCTTGTTTGACGTAATTAATTTGGAGTAGTAGAATAAAAAATATCAGGCTGCTAATTTAAACTTGGTGTAATTAAACTTGGTGAACACTGATTTGTGGTAATATCAATAAAATGCAGATTTATGTTGCAAAAATTTTCTATTATATTAACATTTCTTTGCTTTTTTATTTTTTTTAAATCTGTTGTGGCAAAAGCATATATAACCACAGTGCCACCTGTACATCAGCAAAAATTGTGCTATTATACTTTATATGGTAGGAGAAACTTTATGAAAATACTGTGCTCTTTCTGTCAGTCTTGTATCTCTCTATCTGTGCCTGTATCTATTGATACACTTCCTTCTGGGTAAATTTACAGGCAAAACATTTTCTATATCTCTGGTGTCAAGACAGAATTCTCATTTTACTAATGCTTTTGTGAATGAACAGTATGAAGCTGATAATCATATGGGATGATTTTCACCTTTCAGGTGGTTTAAGTTACATGCAAATCTATTACAGATAGCTTTTTTCTTGTCAGTTTGAACTGTTTGTATTCAGTTGTTTCCTGTATTTTCTTCCTAATGATTCGATTTCACATATTTTTTTCTTTGACTACAGCATAATAAAACTAAAAATGCTATTGAGAAATATTTATTTTTATACTGCAGATCTTTTTCTTATACAATAAACAACAAGCATCCTGGGCACGTGCTGGTCATTGCAAATGCAGTGTCTGTTGAACTTCAGTTGTCTGAAAGGGAACTGATTTTAAATCCTATTCCTGGCTACCTGGCAGAGACAGAATTTAGAACAACTGTCAGGGTATACAATACCAGAAACCATTCTGCTGAGTTTACTTGGAAACCTGTAATTACAGATAAAGGAACTGCATTTTCTATACAGCCAGCCAAAGGTATGCAATGCAAATACAGCATGTATTCATGTGTCTTAAATGTCAATAATGTTAAATAAGACAAACATCCAGGTAATTCTATAAACTCAGTATTTGGTTCAGCATCAGTTTATCCCCAAAGTAGTACCAGATCAGAGTGTTAATACCAGAGCAGCATTCTGTATGTAAACCCTACTAGCATGTGCAAAGTCCAGTTTGTTGTTTCTGTGTCCAACAAGCAGCTCTCATGTAGCCATTTTTCTGAGCTCAAATTGCTGATACCTAAAAAGTGAGGTGGCCATTTAATGGCAATTAGCAACATCACACTGCTCTTAAGGAGCTTTCCAAAAGTTCTGTATGAACAAAGCTGCTAGAATTTGATGTAGACAGTGAGTGACACAAATATAATTCAGCCTGGAATTAGTTTCACTTGCACTATGGATTGATATTTGTTAGAAGTGTGTGAGACATTTTTTTCCTTTGAAAGACAGTGTTCTGTAAAAGTATGTTGGAGCTTCATTATTTAAAAAAAAACTAACTGCTAACCGAGTTGGCTTTATTCAGTGCAAAAAAGATTTGGCTAGATGAGGAGCTTGGTGTGCACTGATTCTTGAGAAATAAGATATTTTGATTCTGAGTTCAGAATCAATTGCAAGCAAGAAAAAGCATATGCTCCTTCCCAGAGGTATTAGTCTACCAGAAGGATTGTCTGTTCTTTTACAATTTTTGTTAAAGTTTAATATTTGGGTAATTTGAGGTAAAATAATCAATGAACTTTGAATGTGTTTTACTGCAGGATGCTGATAAACTGATGTTAAGCAATTGACGTTTGAATTCAGTAACTAACTTTATTTAATTCATCATACTGTTCAACATCTTTGAAATGTAGGTTTTGTGTTCAATAATAGAAAGTCATTTGATTTTAATGTGCTTGTGTTATTTATAATTATACAACATAATTTGATAATTGTAAATGTGTATGATTATAATAATTCTTCATGTTATTTAGGCTTTGTGGAGCCCTATAGAGACTTAGAGTGTGAAGTTGTCTGGCATCCAGGGTTCAACTCCCCAGAAGCAGGAGAATTCAACTTGTGTGTGCGTAAAGGAAACACAATTAAGTTGAAATGTTTTGCAAAGGTAACACATCATACAACAGGCTTAGAAAAGCAAATTTTTTAACAAGCAATTTCTTAAATATGTTTCTTTGGTTGAGCATTCAAAAGAATTATTTTAATTTTATGTGGTTTCTACTTGACACATTTACAAAAAGAGTGTTGCTCAAAGGGAATGATGGAGAAGGCAAGACTGCCTTTGTCTTGGCTGTGGTTATATGCTTCCTTTGGCACCACAACTGAGTGGTCTTTATATATATGTAATTGTTCTTGTCTTACTTAGTATAGCTAAACAAAGGTTGAGAGGTGATATGATAGTTCTTTATATGTATGCTAAAGGGAAACAAATCAAGAAGAAAAATAGAAAGTTGTTTTGAGTATGAATAGCTTCAGCATAACAACATAATTTTGTCCTGTTATTTGAGCATGTTTTCTGCTATTTTGAGAAGAAATGTTCTGGATAGTTTTTTGAACAGTGGCAAAGAGAATCTCAAATTATTTTAAGGTGGAATAGAATAAATATATAGAAGGAATCCTATTAAAAAGTAAGAGATTTTCCAGAAATAAGAAATTATGTGAATCATTTGGTATGTAATGTTACATGCCAGGAAGTATGAATGATTTTTTTTTTTCTTTAACTATTCTGATGACTGCATGCTCTATATATAATCATTTTGATTGCAAATAAGACTTTCCCCATTCCTTTTGATATGACTGGTAGCTTTTCATGGTAGCTTTTTCCTTTGAAACATTGGAAATTGTCATAACTAAAATCAGGCTGTGTGCAAATTAGAATATTGGCATTATTATTGCTATTAAAAATTACTGCTATTAAAAAGTATCTTGTCTTGCTCACATACTTAAGATGAAAAAAAAACATGGAGCTTGTGTTCTTAAAATTAAAATATTTTTATTTATCTTAGATTAACTTAGAAATGTATTTGAGTTTGAATCTATTAACTCTGAATCTAGATAAATTCAATATATTGTCTAAATATTGTCACATTTTTAAAATGTATGTTTTTTCTGTTTAAATAATTGTAATTTGTACATTTCCAGAGGTATGTTAGCTTATTATGTAAAGAAAAGAAAATAAAGCTGATTATTTATTTATACTTAGTAATATTTTATTTGGTTTGCTTGTTTTTGCTTTCTCTTCTTTTTTGACAGCTTGGTACCACGAAAGTTCAGTTTATAGAACAAAGGATACCATTCAGTCATTGTCCAATGGGTTTATCTACTTGTAAGACAGCCATTCTTCAAAACACAGGATACAATCATGCCTACTTCCAAGTAAACTAAAATTATTTTTAGTACATTTAATTACTTGGGGGTGGGGAGGAGGAGAGTTCATTTTATCGGATTGTGTTACAGCTTTATACTCTCAGTTATTAGCTATAGAACTGCTTCATTTTTTGTCTAGTCTTCAGATGAAAAAAGATTTATATGAAGAGGAATTCTGTCTCTATGCGTCAGCCTATCCACCAATCCAAACCTGACAAAATGATGGTGCCTCACAAAGAGATAAAACCTCCTTGAAAAGATTCTAGAAGCTGCATGAAAACCATAGGTGAAAGAAGAATCCCATATTGGTGTACCCTATAAAAAGGCATTTACACCTGGGGTGTTTTTATATTCAGAGAGAGAAAGTAAACTGGCTGGTCATCTTATTCTCATACTGGCTGCCCAGTCAATGCATGCATAGACTCAGACTAGTCACAGCAAATATGATCACTTTACTAGATTCACAACTAAGAGGCTGTAATGTGAATTAGATAAGAGGTGGGCTGGAGCAGGTAAACACATAGGCCACGAATTAGTAGTAAACCTAACCTCATTAGTTCTGATCACAGAAAAATTTGCTATACTTCTATAGTGACATAGAATTGTTCTGATTAAAGTCCTCAGAACTGTTGTTCATACTTTATTTTGGTACTATGTGATTTATTTGGATTTTTAATTTATTATATGTTATAAAGGTTCACCTTGTAAGAATATAAAATCTTCATGACAGATATAGTAATGTATTTTTTAGCAGTGATTTTTTTTTTTTTTCAATACTATTTAATATATGTTTGTGTTTGAAGGTCCTTCATTCAAATCCACTGCCTGGAATGTTGATCACTCCTTGTGACGGGGTGGTACCTGTGGGAGGCCATACTGAGCTCAAAATCCTTTTTACTCCAAATGCAAAAATCAGTTTTGATACAAGAGTGGAGGTATTCAAAACTGAATGAGTTTTGGCTTTTGAGTGTTATGTTGTATGTCTGTATGTGGAGATGTTTGAATGTTGAGATGTGTGTGCATCTGAGCACTTTTGAATTTTAGCTGAAGTGTTCTAATACTTTAAAAAAGTTTTCTTACAGCTGTTGATAGCTGTAAGCTATTCTGTTATTCTGGTCTCAGTACTGCTCTGAAGTACTAAACAGCCTCTCAGTTGAGCTGATTCATAGCATACTGTTGCCAAGCTGCTGAAACTAACGTCTCCTTGTTTTCATAAGATCATGTAGACATATGCGCAGTTTTTGTGTTTTATTGGGTAGCAGGACTGAAATACTAAAGTGTTTTCCATTTCTTGACTATTTCTCGTGAACATTACAAAAAGGTTATCTTGGAGATGAATTTACCAGTAAACTTGGTCTGATAATAGGAGTGCAATAAAGATCTAATCCTACTTTGTTTTCTGCATGCCTGCTTCATTGACTTGTGTTTGGTCAGATAAGTGGGAAGAAAGAAGGGATTCTGTTATGGGGCTGATCTTTGCTACCTTTTCCAATTCAAATCCTGGATTCTTTATCGTCTTTGGCTGCATACATTATGCTTACTGAACCTACTAGTCATTCTTCTTTCCACTTTTAACATACACTGCTCAAAACAACATCTACTTTGTGCCAGCAGCTCCCTCAAGCAATTTGTCTTCAGGTGTACTTTCCGGTCCTCACAGCTGCTGAATAGATGTAACTCATCCACTCAGCTTTCTTCTGCTAGAGGAAACTGTTCATTCTAATGATACAACCTCATGCAGCATTATTTTTGTCTGCAGAAGACTGGTCTTTCCTGAAACTCTATTGACAACTATGACTATCCAGATATGGTATACCACAAAGGCACTATTAGTTCTTCTATACATTTTTTTTTCCTTTTTGACTTTCTTATTTAATTTTGAAAGATTTGATGATATTATGTTAAAATGATCTTGTCAATAATCACACTGTTCTCCATTAACTTAGGTAGCAGTGCGAAATTCAGGAGTACTAGTGCTCAGAATTGTTGGATATGTAGAGACCCCTGAAATAAAGATTGATGTGGTGAGTATGAAGGATTTGTAGCAACTGGTAAGATTAGTAGTGTTTTGCTTTATCTTGATGTCAAAGTGTCTCATTCCTACTTCATGTTCACGCCCCCCCCCGCCCCCCCCCTTTTTTTTTTCCCCTGTACTAACTTCCTGAGAAAATTATCACAGAGAAGAACTTGGGAACAGAAATTTTTTTTTAAAAAAAGATGTATATATGAAAGTTTCACTAAATGATAACAGCTTTAACCTTTGAACTTGAACACCTGTAAAACAAAACAGAACAAAAACCCAAACCATTAAAAGAGAGATTTCTTTAAGGTAGTAATAGAGAAAAATATAGGATAGGGAAAAGATAATCCACTGATCTGTTTACTGAATTAGGAAGACTTTCCTGATGGTGTAACTGGACTTTGTTGCATTTGATGTCTTGGAAAGAATTGAAAGATAAGAGTTAGGCAAGACAATTAATTAACTGAGATGTCTGCCTAATGCATTATAAATTCTGAGTCATTGAACAATTATATTTTTCACATGCTGTTCAGTTACAAAGTTGACTTCACATGGGTTTGACCACTTTTTTTTTTTTTTTTTTTTTTTTTTTTTTTTTTCCTTTAAACTTACAGGAACTATTTGACTTTGGTGGTGTTTATGTTGATTCTACAAAATCAATTCCATTTTTGCTTCAGAACAAAGGACAGGCACGTACCAGAGTGGAGTTTGATTTTTTCCAGTATAAGGATTTTAAATTGAGTGCTAATAATCATTCAGGTATTTGCTTTGCTATATCAGCTTTCATTAAACAAAGAATAATGCTAAGAGAAAATCTGTCAGACTATTTCTGGTATACAATTTTTCTGATTAACAGAAAACCTAAGACGATTATTTTAAAACTGCTGCTTAATATAAATTAAAATGGCGGTTGCCAAAAAAAAAAAAAAAAAAATCACTTGGAAAATGACAGTTTTCCTGTAGATTTTTTTTTTTCCTGTAGTTGCAAAGGCATATAAAAATGTCTGAGCACCCTCTCACCAGTTAAAACAAATAAGAACAAACAAAAAGTCAACCCAAAAGCACAACTATACTTATTTCCTGTTCATGGACTTGTATCCACTGTTTTGAGAATATTTACTCCTACGTTAATTCAGTATCATTGTAAAGGTCTGGACTTTTTTTTTTTCCTCTAATGGTGCCTTAATCACAAGAACTCAGTTTTACATGGTTTACATGATTTACAAGTTAGAATGACAGTGGGGTAATTTGTGGAATTCAGTTGCTATTCTTTGTTTCTTGATAGGACTGTCGTTTCCTATTCTTCATTTTTCGTTGCTCATCCCTTTTCTAATTCAGTCCTGGTACCACCTTTGCTGTATTTAAACAAATTCATTAATGAGAGAATTTATGTTCTTATGGCCTCTTGTCCCTGAAAGCTTGGGAAATCAATACTGTTTCTTGTGCTAGCCAATAATGTAATGTTTAGTTGTCCTTATGTAGAACTGTATGTGGATGATCACAACAAATGATCTGATGAGAACAGAGGGTTTTCTTCCACATGGTAGATTTCAAAGGGAAAGCAGGTGCCCCTAGTTGGTCATCTCAATGTGGAAGAGGACTGCAAGACTGTCTACACCAGGAAGCTAGCTAGCTTGGGAACTGACTCATTGCACATGATTTCTAGATCAGAGTTTGTGCTTGAAACAAGTAGTGGGGTATTCAGTCAGGTCAGGTGCTGTTCAAACAGTATGTGTCCAGGATGAATAATTCCTCAAAAGAAGTTTTACATTAAGTATTGGAAACCCATGCTTCTGCCTATGTCTTAAAATTGGACCTGAAAGCCTGCTAAATTAAGGAAGCCTTACTGGTAAACTTCTGTAGAGCAGATTATGCCTAAGTGTCATTTAGAAAAAAAAGGTTCAGCCAAGTCCCTCTGGAGAGGGACTCTTTATTAGGGATTGTATTGATAGGACAAGGAGTAATGGTTTTAAAGTAAAAGGGGGTAGATTAGATATGTAGATATTTATTTTAGATTTATATTTAGATATTTATTTTAGATAAGTGGAAGAAGCTCTTTACTATGAGGGTGGTAATGCACTGGAACAAGTTGCCCACAGAAGTTGGTAACTCTCTGGATGCATTCAGGGCCAAGTTGGATGGGGCTTTGAGCACCCTACTCTGGTGGGAGGTGTCCCTGCCCATGGCAGGGGGTTGGAACCAGGTGATCTTTAATGTCCTTTTCAACCCACACCATTCTGTGATTCTAAGATTCCATTTTTTTCCCCCGTGGTATGAATTTTTATTATTTAGTTAACTATTTTTGCCTGATGCTTTTCTTCAAAGATAAATTATTATTTTTTTCTTTCCTCTCAAATATTCCCCCAAATCAATGACTTTACTGAAGGTAGTTGGTGATTAACTCTTCTCAAAATTACATCCAGAATGCTTATGGGAAATATTATATTCATTCATAGCTAGTTAAGAAATATTTACCATGTATACACCTGTGTTGGTAATCACTTTCAAGTACTGCAATTATTACAAAATCGATATTTAATGTAATGGCATCTCTAACTTGATTCTGATTTTTGTTTGACAGTGGTTGAAAACTGTTCTTCAGAGCCTTATTTGTATTCAGTTGACTTAGAGGGAAAGTCATCTTTGCAGTGCTCGTTGTCCTTCATGCCAAAAGAGGTAAGCTGCTGGGGCACTGGTGATAAATTAAACTGGCACTAAAATGGAATATAGACATTCTAGATGTACATTTTAGTGTGTGCAATAGTTTTGTAACAGTAATCTCATTCTTAAGAAAACAAGTTTTGAAGTAACTTATACTACTTTTGCTTCTTTCCTTAAATGTGTGCACACAAAGAAAACATACTTTTCCAATGACTTCAAAATGGGGAACGAATACATTTAAATCAAGATGTCTTACCACACATTCATTAAGTCATTCAGCAATTGGTGGCTGTTTTGTATTTGCAGCTGTTTATGGCTTAACTCTCAGATGACCTCAAGGGACTACATAAGTAGAGGAGTTTTGTGTGTCATAAAGATCAGCAAAGTTGCTTTCTAGTGGAGCTATATGAGGGAAATAAAATTGAAGATATGAGACTGTGGGTTAGTTTTACATCAGGAACATTGCATTTTATTGGTGGTACATGTCAATAGGCAGCACTATAGTAAATTTTAAGTCAACCTATTGAGCAACATTTTTAAGTGGAGGGTTTGGGGATTTTCATATATATGGAGAACACTGAACAGCAACAAAACTTAGTCTTTGATATTATAAATGTCTTTCAGAACAAACAACAGGTTACAGCACAAGAACCTTTTGCATTAGCTTCGTTTTTACCTTAAAAATAAATGAATTTCAGAGACAATGCATCTTGGAAGGGTCAACAATGTTCTTTTCTCCCTTGTTCCTACTGTCCCTCCTTCCTACCTAGGATTTTATTGTCTGAATAGAAGTCATGTTCTCTGTTCCAAGCATCATTCAAATAAATATTTGCATATTACAGCCTGCATCTGTTAAAACTATGGTTTTCTTTCTCATATTGCTTTCAGCTCAGATTTTGTGCATGAATGAATTATTTAAAATGAATTATTTAAACTTGAATTAATTTCCTCCAGTAGCAGAGCAGGCCTTGAGGTTAGATGAGAAGCAGTAGATGTCATATCTTTATAAGTATCTCGACATTGTCTGGTGCGGTATTCACATAGGCAAGGCAGGCAGGTGTTGACTGGATACAGTGCTAGGAAGGTATGCTAAATTGTACACAGAATATCGCCAGTGACCCACTATCAAACTGAAGAGAAGCTCAGTAAGGAAAATGTTGACATTTTTGTTTAGGTATGAAGGATCAAGAATAGAAATTTGTGTATACAATTTGTGTATCTCTAAACTATGTTCATATTGATGGGAGCCATAACCTATCTGACAGCTCTTTTCCTGCTTATGGCATGGGGTTTCTCTGGTGATAGTGCTGCTGCTGTACAAACTGATTCTTAATTCTTCATTGTAGTAGAAAGTAGTGTAGAAGAAGGCCGATCATCCCCTTCCAGATTAGTGAAATATCAACTCTAAAATTGTAAATGAATGCCATCCCCTCCAAACTATCAAAATAGGGATTTTATGTGCCTCCCAGTACCCTATTTCCCCCTGCTGCAATTACGCTATATTGCTGTTTTCTTTCCTTGCCAAGTGTAAGGATGGATTATGAATAGATATGTTGCTTCTAACACTGCTGAATATTCAAATGATTAAACATGCAGAATGGCCTACTGTCTCAGAAGTCTTCTGAACCACTTATTTAGTTAATTTAACTTGTAGTCTGAGCTACTGTTCAGCATTACTGTTGGTTATTGACAAGCATCTCCAACTGTCATTTGATGCTGGTGATAAGGTAACCTAACTGAAGACAAGGCTGTATCAACTTGCAATCTGCTCTAATGATATAATTTTGGAAAAAAAAAAAAATAACTGGGTCTGTTTTCTGATAGCTCTTTAAAAAAAAATAAGTAACTGTCAAATATATTGCATCCGTTGATTATAGTTTTTTCTCTGTAATATCATCTTTTTTTCTTTCTAAAATTTTTCAAACTTTCAGTGCTTTTCCAGTCTTGAGCATAGTTTTGTTGTTGTTGTTTTGTTTTGTTTTTCCAAGCAGAACAGTTTCATTCAGAAGTAAGGGAATAAAGAACTTCAAAAAGGAAACTTCCCTGGGGAGCCTCATGTCTCATAACCAATTAATAATCCCGGCTCTCACAAATTTTATTTATTTCCATTTCCCCTTCTCTCCATGTGCTCACATCCTTTCTCTGTCTCTACCCTGTGCTAGGTAGGCTCAGTGCGCAGCCAGTGCTTCCATTCTGCTGCAAGTATATTATCGCTTGCCTGGCAGGAGGCAGCTTACTGATTACCAGGCAAGACATGCCCAAATACACTTAGAACTTACAACCCACTGGTGGTCACATGTTAACATTGTTGAGCTTTAATGAAGCACTGGTAGCTGGGAGCAATAGCACTGATTAATGTAAAAGGCAGATAACCTTGAAAACTAAATGTGCCACCCAGTATGGCATGACCAAGAAAGCATCCTGAAGTGCCTGTACCCCCCAGGATGCTGTAGCTTTTCTTTAATCTAGCTCCTGCAAAGTAGTGTAATAAAATAAAATTTTTAATAATAAGGATAGTTTTGTTGAGAAAGTGGTATGGGTAGCAGCATCTCTTGTTGTGATCTGAGACTCTCATTAGTTGCAGATTCTTAGAACATTCCCCCTTGGATCTGAGTTGTTGTTATCATTCTACTGCATCTAGATTTGCCCCTTCTCTTGTCAGATTTCTTCCATCTCTTTTCTGACTTTCCAATCTTGAAAAAGCTCAGATCTCTCTATATTGAGCTTACTCTTTTCAAGTTTCACAGTTGCTAGCACTATATCCTGCCTCTCCACTTGAACAGCTGTTTCTCTGATATCATCACTGTTTTCTGGACAACTGTTCTTACCCAGCTTACCTCCCAGCTGCTGCAAGCCTTCTGTATTCCAGTGAGATTAATTCTTTTCTGCCTGCTGTCTGGTTCTGTTAAAGCTTCCTGCTGTTGTTTTAGTCATCATTACTGACAATGCTATCTGTAAACCAACAAAACCCCACAAATTTGTGTTGTACTAAGAAAGTAGATACTAGAAATATGGAATTGAATCAATCTTGAATACTCCTGCTAAAAACCATCCTGACAATTGTTTTCCTTTTATGTTAAAAAGCTTTAAATCAGCAAACTAAGTAAACACATAGCAACACTGAATAGCTGCCACAATTTATCCTAAAACTTAGTGTGAACAATTACATGTGATATCAAAAGATATTCTTAGAGATGAAGTATATTGGCATGTTTATAAAATAACATCTACAAATTTAGAGATAATTCTCCCAGTAATCTAAGCAATAAAATGAAACTGATGCTTTATAGATAAGGCTAGGATGCTGCTCAGGCAAGGCATGCTTTTCCCTTCCTGTTACTCCAGCCTCTCAGAAGGTGTAGGAGGTGATATAGTTCTCTGCATCATTGGAAAGAATTGAACAGTGGGATTCATTTGCAGTTATAGTCAGAGATGTACATAAGTGAGAACAATATACAAATAAATATAAATAGGTAAGCTGGAAAATCCTTATTTGTACAGGCTATATGATCCTTTCTTTTCTGTTTTGTTATACTTTTAATGAACTCTCTCTCAAATAATGATTACATCACATGTGTTTTTCACTGCAATATAAGGAGGTTTAGCCAGCTGTAAGTCATTCATTTCAGATGCTGAGTAAAACAAAATTTTGTTTTGATTTAAAGAACAGCAACGAAACAACAGATAAAACAATCAAAAAACCCATGAACATCCGGCCAAATATTTGTTGGAACTCTCTTGTCCCTATCCATGAAGCATGGCTTTTCTTGATTGTGACTCATGACTCTTGTTCTGCAGGCTGATTGTCTAAGTAAGGTTGAGGAGCACTTTTTTTTTTTTTTTTTTTTTTTTTTTTTTTTTCCTAGGGAAATGGTCAGTGTGTTATCATGTTGAATATTTGCTCTGTGACAGTTTTTGGTCCTTAGCTGTCACTGTGCTTCTCAAGGCAGGATGATTCACCTGCTAGCGGCAGTGTTATGCAAGTTCTGGTAAGGCAGAAAGGCAAAGCAAGGTGCAGGAGTGTGCTGCTTCAACTATATATATATATATATGTATATATATATATATATACACATAAACATACCCATATGTTTTGGAATAGAAAATTCCAGTACCTTGGGGAAAAATATGAAATACACAGCTGTGTAATAATGAGACCTGTTAGGGCTTTGATTGAGACAAATGGAGCAAGTCACACTTGTCAGAGCTTCTTGTTTTGACTTCATATAGTGAAGTGACAGGTGTTCCCACCCCACCCCCCCTTTTTTGACATTGATAAGGATGGATTTATTTATTTATTTTAATGTACAGAATTCACAGTGTAAGAAATGAATTCTGTGGAAAATCAACTGTGGAATTACAAAATAATCAAGGTATTGCTGGTGCACCATCTCTGACATCTCTGTATACAAGGAAAGGATTTAATTTTATTTCAGTGTTCTGAATGATGGATTTGAACACTTTTTACATTATTCATTATGCTGGTTATATGTGATGGAAAGCAGGGGAGTTTAGACTGCATTAATTTTTTTTGTATATTTTAAGGAAGAGTTAATGTTAAATCTTACAAGACTGAGAATATATATTGCATACAGCTGCAGTACATAAAACTTTGGTTCTGCAGTACCATTTGCTTTTATATTTAGGTTTAAATTTTGATCAAACTGCTTTTTTTATTGTACATTACACTTTCTCTTCAGGTATCACTGCTGAAAATCTGTCTGTTGCTAGTGCAATAAATAAATTTTAAAAAGATCCTTAAAATAAAAAATCAGTGATTTCTAATGCTTCAAGATATTTGATCACTCTGCATATTATGTTGTAAATAAAAGATTATTTTCTTATACAGGTGTTTTAAGTTAATTTGAAGTCATAAATTAGTTGATTGATATACTTGCAATTTGGTGCAAAGTTGTACTGTAAAAGCAAGTCTTCCTAAAAATCAACAACTGTGTTTAGGAATTCTAAGGAGAAAAAAAGCGTTTTTTTTTTTTTTTTTCCTAATGAAATGAAAGATTGCAGATTCTTTATTTAAAGAATTGCTGTCTTCTTGTGGCAGCCTACACTACTTTTCTTACATTGTTTTGGAGGTGTTCTATGTGAACGCATAACAAAAAGCTGCTTTGTTGCACGTGGCTATTCTTTTTAAAGCTTCTTTTAAAGTCTTTTTAATTTCTAAGACTAACACGTTGCAAATGACGTTCATAATTAGTTTAAGTCAGGATAGGAAAAATATATAAAGTCATGGTATCTATTATAGGTAAAGCATCTTAATCTTACCAAACTTTCTAGGTCTTGTAAAATGCAGTCTCATTATACTGGTATACCTGTGACACATGCTGGGGATGGAAGGGATTTTCTAGGTCTCTTGTTTTTGTAGCTTTTCTTGGCAATGATGTTTCAAGTGTTAGGACTTCACATGTAAGGATGTCCGTTGTGGCTACAGGGAGGTGCCACGGCTGGCTGTAATCTTTGCACCTGAGGTGCACACTGAGGTGTGCAGTCATCTCCCCACCCCCTTTTTTTTCTGTTTATGATGAGCCATAATGCTTGTGAGATATGCTACTTATATGGGCAGCATATTACATTTTACATTTTTGAAGATGTACGGTGGCTAAGCATGACCAGTATAACAAACTTCACGTACAGCTTGAGGAGTATGATAAAAGCTTCTGACTGAGTCTGCTTTGTGACTGTTATACAAGATTCTTGACCTAAAGAGTCCAGGAAAATTTTCTTCTCCCTCTCTCACATTGGATCACTTTGCAGTTGTCTCTTAAATAAACATTTTAACAGCTATTAAGGTTACCAAATAAGAAAGTATTCAGCTTTAATCTATCAAACTTCTCATGTGTTTTAAATGATTTTTGATTTCAGTCTTGAAATGCAATGCTTTTTAGTTTCAACTGTAAGAGAAGATAGGTTTTTGTCTAAAACTGCAAGGAGCCGCTGTTGTTTGTAGCAACATATTTCATACATACTTTGAAGTGAAAGGAACTTCTAACACTGAAGAAAAGATCCTTTTTCAGTCTTATTTTTAATTATTTGGTTTTATGATGCAAGCACATACTTTGAAGATGTAGCTTGAAGTATTTTATGTGGGTGACTTGAGGTACTAAACTAGAAGAATATTTAAATCGCATCAGGAGATTTTTACTCGCTCTTTGTTTATGATCCAACTCAAATATTAGTATACTGAAAATTTCAAATGTCTTTCACCATCTTAATTTTGAAAAGTATAATTCTATGTTATAAAATCTAGTCATTATCAGATCTGAAGTATCAATATAAACAAGGGCACAGTGATCTAAAAATGTTTCCTTTCATCCCATGTTTTCATCTTGCTGAATGCAAACACGCAAAATGTTCCACAATGCTCAGCACACATCTTGCTCACCAGGTGCTTGTAATTGTGTATTAAAAACCCTGCTGGAACTCCAAATGTTGTAAGTGCTGTATACTTGCTTCTCATTACCTAAGCTCCGGGTTGTTTTTGTTAAAGATGAATATATGCTCCCTTTCCTGGGGCAGCACATTTTTTTTTTTTTCTGTCCTGTAATTCATATATTTTACTCACAACCACATATATGAAAATGAAGCATGATGCACTGTTTCCTGTGGTATTTGGGTATTTGAAAGCTTTCAACTTCTTCATATACTTGGCTTTACTGTATGTTTTAAGCAGCACACAGATTTTGTAGGCCACAATCCTTTCTGAAGATTTCAGTGTCCTTCAAGGTAAGTTATTGAAAGACTCCAGCAGTGTTTTTATTGTAGAAGTTTTGGTTTTTCTTCTGTTATGCTTGTTATGGTTATCCATATCTTTTTCTCTGAAGAGTGTGCTGCTCTAATATGTTAGAAAGATCTTCGAAAGATGAAGTGAAAGGTATGTAATACCTTCTTAAAAAGTGCACTGTGAAATAAATTAGGTTTATCACATGCATAACCTGTCAGGAGACAAAAAAAAAAAAAAGAAAAAAAAAATCAGAAAAAAATGTTCAAAATTAAACATGCTATCTTTAAATTCTAAAACCCACTTATTTGGGGATGTGATTGCTGAAATGAAACTGAGATCAAAATCAATGGAATTTGGAATCCTGGAATTCAGTGAGGTTCAGTGATGGTGGTTTTGAGTATTTTTATTTTTTGCTGAGTTGTGTCAGTTTTAACTCATGTTTCCCCTGGTTCTCTGAACCCATTTCATTTATGTTGGCTGAGTTTTTCTCTTCAACGTTGGAAAAATGCTTTCTTAATTTATGTATTTTTCTTTCCCTCCTAGTTTCTTATGGTTATGCTTTTGGGCTGCAGTTTCAGTCTTTTTTCTGCTCAGGATGGAAATGAGCACAGCACAGTGATTTGCCAGTGATTTGTCTGTAGCTGTGCTGATAATTCTGATACTTCGGGGTATATATTTTTTCCATGATGGGGCAAAAATGGCTCATCACTGCATACTTTTATGATTCACACTTGATGGTAATAAACATCCTATTATTATCATGATTAGTTCTGCAGTTAGTTTTAATAATTATGAAATAGTAATAAAAAACAATATTACCACTCTGGTCATTTAAGAAGTATCACTTTATTTGGGAAAGTGATCACAATGGTATTTATGCTCTTTAGGTGGCAGCTTATGACTTCACTCTTCCAGTTAATACTCCTTGGGATGACTTTCCATTGCTACAGCGATCCTCTATATCTGCAACTTCTGTTGGGCCTGTAAAGCACACTATTGCTCCCCAGCCACAGACAGTGACTTTGGCTAATCCAGTCTGTAGAGTTAAAGCAGTTGGTAAGTAAACTAGGGACTTAAAGCAGGTGGTGAATGCTTACAATTTGTGATGATGTTTTGTATATTCTAATTGCAGAGAATTATCATTTGTCTGCTCTCCCATTCTCCCACTCGCAATCTTAAAGGAGGTTGTAGCGGGGTGGGTGGCTACAGTTTGTAGCCAGTCTCTTCTCCCAAGCGACCAGCTTGATGAGGGAATGGCCTCAAGTTTTGCCAAGGGAATTTTAAGTTGAATATTAGGATTATTTTTTTTTTTTCACTGAATGGGTAGTGAGGCATTGGAACAGGCTGCCCAGGGAAGCGTTTAGGTCACCATCCCTGGATGCATTCAAAATATGTGTAGATGTGGGTGCTTAGGGACATGGCTTACTTCTAGATTTGGCAGTGCTAGGTTAGCAGTTGGACTTGATGACTTTAGAGGTCTTTTCCAACCTAAATGATTCTATGATTCTATGAAATCCTGTCCTCTTACTGGAGCTGGTAGAAATGATGAATTTCATTTGTGGAAAATCTTAACAGTTTTTAACTTGTTTGAATTCAGAATCAAAGCAAAAAATCACTTATCAGCTTCCAACAGATTGTGAAAAATGTTTCAGAACCATTTAATTGTTTCATTCTGATAACATCCAGATATTATAATAGAAAATATGTTGTGTAATAGCATAATATAAAGGTAGTTTGCATATGTTCAGGTGCAGCAGATACAATCCCTATCTGATCCAGACAAAAGGAAGAACGCATAGTACCCATGTCATGACCTCATGTGATCTGACTTTTTTTTTTTTTTAATTGATCAATCTCTCAGATTCTTCATGGAGTTGATCTTTTCTTTCCCTCCCTCCCCTCTGCCTAGACCTTTATTCTTGCTGTGTTTGCCTTGTACAGACAGTTTCTGCAAGAGGTGGGGGACTTCCTGACTGGCACAATTGTACATTAGTTGGTGGAAGCATTCCAAAGATGAGGTTCCTGCTTTGAAACAATATGAATTTACAGAGATTGTCTTTTTTTTTGAGAACTATGGATAATATTGGTCTTTACATAATGTGTAAGACGATCAAGAAGCGCTTTGGGCTTTTTGAAGGGAACAGATAATTGATCAACAAACTTCATCAAGGGGTGTGAAATGAATTTGCAGATTTTAATTATCCATATGCTTGCTACATTCATTCCTAGACATTTAACCAAATGCAGAGGCAAAATGAAGACTCCTGTGGGAATAAACATCTTTGTTTTTTGAAATCCTCATTTTAAACTTCATCCTTTGTTATTGTTTCTGTATTCCAGTTATATGAAATTAAGAGGAATGCTGTTGTGATAAAATGTTTTATGCCTTTTCTGATGAATACCATCACAAATGTAAATACATTATATAACTATTAAAATAATACAGGGTCTGGAAGTAACATCAGTGAATTTGCATGTGTGTAAAGAATTACATGAAAATAATATTCTGCACCTTTATTGTTATAGAAATGAATATATATTTATATATATATCATACTCTGAATATAACTAAAGTAGTTGACTGAAGATATTCTAGGTCCCCTTTTAAGAAGCATGACTTTTAATCTCTAAAGTGTGCTTGCTTGTGTATATATAGTCTGAATGTCCTTGAATTCATCTGCAACAGGCAGATCATGTGACACTCTGTTTATAGCATCTTTAGATGAGGGAGAGATGCTGTGTGATAGATGTAAAATTAAAGTCATTTGAATGTGACTAAAGGGCTATAATAAGACAGTTATGGTAGCCATTTAGTAGTCGTATAGTATGGGAACAGTAAAAAGAAATTAGAGCTTTAATAAAAGGAAGAAGCAATTCTGCTAAATATGTGCTGAAACAGTGGTTTTATGAAAGGACTGAGGAAAAATGTGTCAAAACAATGCCATATAAACATCCTTACTTAATATTTCCAACAGTACTTAAATCACCACTGGAATTATCCTCAATGAAACTTACATTTACACAACATTCAAGTTGTATACATTACAATAGTCCTGATGAAAGTCTGAATTCCCAGGTACGTAAACTCATGTTGTTATAGTTATTCTTGGCTATATATTTTAAGTACTTAAAAATGACTGGGTAAGAACGTAGACTTGGAACTCAAAATTCAATCATGTTCCAAACATATGCTTTTATTTATGTTGAACTTTTTCCATCATCATTTTGTTCAGATTTTGATTTCATACTTGTTTTTGATCACTAGAAAACTTTCCAAAGCTTAGCATTGGACTCATCCTGGCTTTCTGATGTATGAGAAAGAATGGGCGCCATGAGAAAGAGCAACTCTGACATACAGGAATAGACTTTTTGGTGTTATTCCCACTGTTTTCTTATTGGATTGAAAGAGTGGGTTTTGAAAACCTACTTTGAAATTTTTGTAATTTTAGTATATCCACCTGTAAATCTTAATGTCATGAGTCATGCGTTTAGTTCTTGCTTTGCTCCATTTGTATCAGTAAATACTTGTTTCTATTTTGCTAAGCACTCCCACCACAATATGTTGATCATTCTCCTTATGTATATGGTGAGTGACTGGAAATCATTTAGTCTGTGTTCTTGGGAACATTCATTTTTTCACCTTACAGATATAGTAAACCGGGTTCTTCATTGCTTTCTAGTTCTTTCTTGCTTTCAATCTGCTCTGATTGCTCTGTCCAAAGCATTTCTTTTGCAATGTGAAAAGTATCATGATGCTTGCTGCTTTCCCTCTTTCATCATGCCCTCCTTTTTCTGTAAATATTTACAGGAGCTTGACCTGAAGAATATCTCAAGGCAGTATTTGACATGGAAATTGAACTGTGATGATGCAGACAAAAATACAGAAGACAGTATTTTCAAATTTAGTCTGCATACTGGATTTCTTGATCCAGGACAAAAAATCAGTATTACTGTATTCTTCTGCCCTTGTAAGTAATTCTGTGAGTTCTTTTACAGATGGTTTGGACAATTTTGCCATTTTCATAGATTTGTTTAAATCACTTTCTGTGATAAATCAAGACTAGCACTTACTTTGATGACCTCTGAGTTAACATGACTAAATAGACAACCAAAATGCCAAAAAGACATGCTGAAGTTCTGAGAAAAAAAGACAGTTGCAGACCTAACACAAAACATGGAATCATTTGTGTAGCATTATATGAAAAGTCTGTTTTGCACACAGAAGGCATTAAATGCTAGGATACCTAAATTATTTTTAGCACTGCCCCTTAATGTGTATTTGGGCCAACTGGCTTAAATATTTACACTTTCCAAGAGTACTTGGAGTGTGATTCCCCCCCCCGCCGCGGGGGGGGGGGGCGGGGGCGGCCCGGCGCGCGAATCGGCCTCTATCTTCCCCCCCTCCCCCCCCCCCCCCCCCCCCCCAGTAGACAGAACTTAGATAAGAACAGAAATTTCCTTCCTCCAAAAGATACAAAATCTTTTAGATATATATATAAATATTTCTGAATAGTTTGCTCAGAAAACCAGAGACCAAGTAAAAAACATAAAATAGATTCCTAACAAAAGCTGGGAGCATGCAAGAAGATGATAATCAACCACATACAGTGGGAATGGCAGAACATTAAGATTCTACATTATTCCCAGTCAAACAAGTGTTCTGGGTAAAGAGTAATGTAACACTGTACATTGATAAAGCCCCTCACAGAACTGAGCGGTATTGACAATTGTAAGTGGCCTACTGGTGGTGCCAGCATTCTTGAAGGGAAGAAAAGTTGTCTTGTTGGCTGGGTATGATACAGAGTCAGCAAGTGATTATCCTTTTCCTAAAGTCACATATTGCTTCTATTTTTGATGATACAGTTGAAATCTATAACCTCAGTCAAGCCCTACAAACTATTTGATATAACTGAAAATTAGTTTGTAAATTGTAAAGATCTATAGGCATGAGTCTTGCCATGATTCTGTATGATAAATTGAGAATACTGTATTAAGTGTTGCTCTGCATATGTGTTGTGAATATGTAAGAGCAGTATTCAATTGCATATGTTACTTGGACTTGACTGCTTTACTGTAGAAAGTTTATCCATTATGTCTTCTTGGTAGCTTTTGTTTTCAACTTATGGTTGGGCCATGATTTTGTTTCATGAAATGGAAAAGTAACGTACAAGGACTGTTGCAGAATTGTTTAGGAAGTGGTTTGCTTTACGTTCTTTTATTTTCATTTTGAGTAACTAATCCTGACTTGTCTGAAATAGTATTTCTTTCAGCATCTATTACCTGGAAAGTCTCTGACCCAATCAGTATCTATAGTTGTAGTTTTTTTACACTTCTGACATGTTCATGATGTATCATTTTAGAAATAGGTATTTAAATTACTCTATTCAATTTTATATTATTTCAAATTAAACTGCTAGATTATGGGATGGAAATTTAAAAATAAACCCTCAAAACTGTGGTTTTGAGTTGTAATTAAAAAATACATGTGGAGTTTACTGTAACTCTTAATTTATTTTTGCATGTTTTTCCTCCTTTTATAAATTTCTACTTTGTTTTCAATAGGGTATCATATTTTTTTCTGTAGTCTTTCAATTACTAAAACCTACAAAGTAAGTGTTGAATCTTCTAAGAAGGTATTCTAATAGATGTTTTTGAGGAGTATGCACATGGAGTAATTGTGGATCACAGGAAAATAATCACTTGTGTGTTCACGCTTTGTTTCTCAAATTCAAAGCAAATAATTTGTCTAATAGGGGATGATATAGCTGTATTTTGCATTTATTAGGTTAACACATATAGCTTGGAGAGAAAGGAAGAATATACCCTTTCAGAAGTAATTAATGTATGATTAAATCTGTGGGCTTGGTTTTAAGGATGCTCAGGGCAATATTCGACTTAGAATATAAGAACAGTCAAGATGTATATCCAGTTCTGTAATGGTTTTGGGGCCTGGGAGAGCACAGTGTCTCATTTTCTCCTATTCCTACATAACACTGTAGCATTTAAGACAAAGGAAATTTTACAGATTTTATCTAATACTATTTTATGCGGCAGCTGTAGAGGAAACAATTATCCCCTAGTTGAACCAAACAACTAGCACGGTCATCATATGATGGTTGGTGCTAGTTAGGTGTTTATATTGTGAGAATGTATTAAAAAATGCTCAAGCGTTGCAAATGCTGAAGCAGAAAACAGCATGCAAATAAAAGACAATATTTTAAATTACTGGATAAATTGTTTGTATAAATTCAAATGCATGTATACATGAAGTTGACTGGTAAGTTATTGTCAGTTGAAGTTATTTTTATTTTCACTCTTTTCCCAAATGTTTTATTTACAGAAAAATGTAAATCGTTGTAAAAATCAGTTGCCCTTAATTTGATATTCTAAGTATTTTCTTGTGATTGGTAGCCTACTTTTACTAACGCATCACTGAAAAAATAATGACTCTTTTTTGTAACAGAGCATTAGATAGAACAAAACCCACACAAGAGACACAGCCTATTAATAAATAGGCTGTGCTAATTGCCTTCATATATTTGTACTGTAAAGATGTAGTATGTGGGGATGAACAAGCCTCAGGAAGAACCTTGAGTGTGCATTAGAGTAATTTGTTCAAATATTCCATGATATTTATAATAATGAGTGCATAATGCTACAGTAGTACACTAAATACAAGAGCTTTGTATGATGCATGGTAATATGCTACCAGTTCAAAAAATTACCAGTTTAATAGGGATTCTTGAGAAATGAGGAAGTATCAGTACGATTCTTTTCTGCTGTACTAATGCACTGTATTAATGGTATATGAAAAAAATTCACTGTATCATATTGGGACATAAAAAACAAACAAACAAAAAACCCAACTTTACCGGAAAAATAGCAAGTGCAATAAAAAATAGTAAGGCAAATAGATCTGTGCTCTAGGATTGTGTGTGGCAATATACTCCCAAATGTGCCAGTGAGTCAAAAGGAATTCAGTATTCCTGGAAGATGTGATAGTTATGTAACGGACATAGGTGAATCTCCATTTTCTAGTTTTTTTTTTTTTTTCAGCAGTAAGAGATTAAATAACTATGCCTTATAACAGGTTCTGTCGGGAAAGATTAGTTCACTTTTGATTAATATTCTTATTTTTAATAGGGCTTATAATTAACTTTTAGCTACCTGTAGCTTCTCTGTTTTAAAGTCTGTATTCCAGTGTACACAAATTCTTCATTGTCACGCATTTATGCTGAAGGCGTATATATATGTAATATGGCATGAATTATCTGAAAGTTCAGGGCAACTGAACTCGAAATATTTATTTGGGAGACAAGTGTAGGAAGTGAGTAACATCTAATACAGACTTAAGAGGGTGAGAAGAGCAGATGATGATTTTACTTTATTCCCCCACACTCTCAAAAGATTGGAAAATATGCTACTAGACAGTTAAGACTTCTGGAAAAAAAAAAGAAAAAAAAGAAAAAAAAGAAAAAAAAATGATTTATATCGATAGAGAGGATCAAGGAATAAGTTATAGTCCCAGTATAATACACTAGGGAGTTAAGCAGTCTGAGCTGGATGGGTTTTCTGATGCAAACTGGACTGAAAATGAAGCAGCTATTGAATATATGCACATATATGCTTTGAAAAGTTGTGTTCTTTTATCTAGAGGTTTGTTGTTGTTTTAAGGTAAGGCAATGAATGCTTATTTACCTTAATAAATGTATCCAGAAAAGACAAAGAGGAAAGTTCCCAAATAATTGTACAGATTTTGTTATTACTTGGCAAATTTAGACAGACAGATTTGTAAATACCATAGAATCTCCCTAAGGAAAACTTTCACATCTGCTGGAATGCTAGTTGTCTGACTTAGAGAAGAAGTTAATGGTAATATATCAAAATAGTAGCAAAAGCACAAGCTTTGAGTGTAGTCCTGAAAGGTGTAAATGACAGAATACATAGATCCCACAGAATTCTGAATATACTTACAAAACAACAACAACAACAACAAAAACAGACATTTTAAAATAAAATTTCATCTCGTAACTCAGTTTATATGAGGTCCACGTCTGGAATTTCTTCTCACTGCTCCCAAGACTGAAACAAAATCTGGTTGAGATTCACATCAGTTTATGGGTGAATGGGGTGGAAGGTATTCTCAGGCTTGGCAGAAGCATCCTTTGCACTTAATGGTGAAAAAAAAAAAAAAAAAAAAAAAAAGGTAATAGACATTAAAAGAAAGTGCTGTTAACTGAAGCTGAATAACTGAAGGGTCAAAGGAAATAACAGGATGGAAAGAAATTAAGAGATTAGTATGAGGAAGAAAGATTTAATAATAATTTACAAAGGATCATGCTATCCATTCTTTTTAAGTGATTCCTAATTTTAATTTGTGCAGTATTTGTTCTCTAGCACCCTAGTTTGTTTGATCTACACAACTTTGATTCCAGGTTACTGTGCAGCGATGGAGAAGACTTCTTCAGGATGCTGACTGCATTGTGTGTTGCAAATGACACAGGGTTTAGCTTGTATATGGGAGTAACATGTGTTACTCTCTTCTAATAAGCATGTAAAAATATCCTGTTTGGCTCTAGCTTTGCCATATTTTTCACATTTAATGAAACACAAGTTTAGCTAAAACAGTACTCTTTATATACCTTTCACTTTTCCAGATAAACCAGCATCTGACTTGCTTTCCTTGTGACTTGAGTATTTGTGACCTCAGCTGTCAGTTCAGGACATAATTCTTATTAATTTCAAGTAGTTTATTTAACATTAAATATCCTGTTAATAAAATAATATATATATATATTTCCGACATAAGCTCATTATTAGCTCATATTCTGCAGTATTTCAATTTTAGTAAATGTGGGTCCGCACAGAGGGTGATCAGGTACACAGAAAGAACACCCTCTGTTCTGAATTCTGAGCAAGTCAGGGCTTCTATGGGAAATGATATCATGTAATTAATTGATTTGTTATAACTGATATGTACAGTAAGGATGAAAAGTTTGTGTGGGAAAGCTTAGGAAAATTATTTCCTGTCATTTTAAGGTTTGACTTTGGAATACAGTTAATATGAATACTTTAAACTATGAGTTAGTGAAAATAACATGTTCTTTGGTGCTGACATCTGCCCCTCTATTTTTCTTCCTTCATGGCATTCCTTCCTATGGTGTTTATTGGTCACTTTCCTTTACTGTATGATATACATACACAGGAAGATACGATACTAGAAATACGGCTTAATTAGAGTACAGCTGTAGGATCTTAAGTCTGTCTAGCTTGTATATGGGAGTAACATGTGTTACTCTCTTCTAATAAGCATGGAAAAGCATCCTGCTTGGCTCTACATAGAACTTTTCTGTTCACTCTTCTGCGAACTTTTCTGATGGCATCTCACCTTTCCACCATAAGAGAGCTAAGTGCTAGGAAAAAAATAATAATAATTAAAAAAAGATTTGTTCTTGATGTATTAAAGCTTAGAAGCATGAGCTTCTTAGCCTTCTCTGCAATAGTCTCCTAAAGCTAACTTTAATTTAACTGGCAAGTAGTCAGATGTTGCAAACACTGCCACAAGTTCCTTTTTCATCTGGTTTTCATTTTACCAGTTTCGTGTCTTCTGTTCTGAGATGAAGGGATCTGCTGACCATGTTCTTGTGAGCTAACAGGCTTTCAGGAAGCTCCTCTGTCATCTTCTACATGAAGAAACTGGCTCTTGTGAGGAGGGAATAAGAGAAAATGTTTTGAAGAGGCTAGGTTTTCTTTTTGTGTATGTAAACAATGACAACTATTTATCTGTCTGTGTAAAGAGTTAGCTGATCTAATCATGGCAGAGCTTGTCGTGTATATTGTTTGCAATAATGTGTGCTCATACAGATGTGTTAAATACAAAATTACTTGTTCTGTTATGTCTTTTGTAAATATTAGCTGAGGATATTGCCATACTTAATCTGTTAAGTATGACTGTATAACTGTTAAGTGGAGAATCAAAGGGAAAGGCATTTCTGTCAAAAATGAAAAGTTTTAAGCTTTTTGTGTTGTCTTACTACATGTGATATGGATTTATTTCTAAATGCAAGAGGTATTCATTAGTTCTCCATAAAAATGTTGTTCTTTTGATGGTTTTTCAGTTGGTGGGAATAAATGAAAAGTTAATAAATTACACTTCCTTGTTTGAAACAACATTTTGATAGTGTAACAGTTGCTAGCAATATAAAGCACCTTGTTTTGTATTATCAATGGAAGAAAATGCATGTTTGCCATCCAACAGAAAGATGTCTAGCAGCAGTTAGCAGGATGGTGTGAGAAGGGATGGGAATACAAGGAAACAGGGAAAGCTTTCAGTGGAGGGTAATTTAAAACTTCCACAAATTGTGTCAAATTAAAAATAATGGTATTATGGCTTACTACCAGCAATTATTCCAAACTTTCTTAATAAATAAATCATATGCAACATTTTCTTTATGTTAAACTACATTTTGATTAAGAAATAATATCTGTTTAAAAGTTCTGAATATATATTCATATTCATAAATATATATGAATATATTTCTGAAAAATATCTGAAAAAGTTCTTACTACAGCTCTTTTAGATATGTATATTTATAGTAAAATATTTTTTTAAACCTTTTTAACAGCTCGTCCTGGGACATATGCATCTGAAGTGTCAGTGTGTCTAAATGATAATCCATCACATTACAAAATAACCTTGTCTGGTATTATGAAGTCACCAAAAATAAATTTTGATCCCCCCTTTTTAATGCTGATGCCAGTTCCTCTGGATGTGAAAACTGAAACAGCCATCAATGTTATTCCACAAGATTACTTAAGGTAAAAATCTCAAAATAAGTTTATTACAAAAATTCTGAATAATTCTTGTTTTCTTTTCTCTCCTGAAAAAGTGAATTAATTTTTCTTTGTGAAGTATTAATGGCATGTATAAATGCTAGTATTAACGGCATGCTTAGCAGCAGAAAGAATCTGCATATTTTAGAGAAAAATCATGTAGTTAGTATTGCTCTCTGTAGTGGGTTTATGTGACAAGGTTTTGGTAGCAGGGGGCTATAGGGGTGGCTTCTGTGAGAAGGATCTAGAAGCTGCCCCATGTTTGGTAAGGGCCCCACTGCTGACCAGAACTGAGCCAATAAGTGATGTTGTTTGCGCCTCTGTGAGAGCATATTTAAGACAGGGAAAAAAAATGCTGCGCCACACAGCAGCTGGGAGAGTGAGAGGAGTGAGGAACAGCCTTGCAGGCACCAAGGTCAGCGAAGAAGGAGTGGGAGAGGTGCTCCCGGTGCCGGAGCAGAAGTCCGCTGCGGCCTGTGGTGAGGACCATGGTGAAGCAGGATGTCCCCCTGCAGCCCATGGAGTACCACGGGGGAGCAGGGTTCCACACTGCAGCCCGTGGAGGAGACCACGGTGGAGCAGGTGGACCTGCACCGACGGAGACTGCGGCCTGTGGAAGACCCCTGCCGGAGCAGATTCTGGGCCGGACCTGCAGCCTGTGGAGAGGAGACCACGCAGGAGCAGGTGACCTGGCAGGAGCTGCTGCCCGTGGGGGACCCAGGTTGGAGCAGTTTGCTCCCGAGGGATGGACCCCGTGGTACGGACCCATATCTGGAGCAGTTCTTGAAGAGCTGCTGCCTGTGGGAAGCCCACGCTGGATCAGTTCAGCAAGGACTGCATCCCGTGGGAGGGACCCCACAGCACAGGGGACGAGAGTGACCAAGAAGGAGCGGCAGAGGAGAATTTCTATAGACTGACCATAGCCCCCATTCCCCCGTTCCCCTGCGCCGCTCGGGGGGAGGAGGTAGAAGAGGGGGGATGGGGGGGGAAGGTGCTTTTGGTTTCTTTCCTTTGTTTCTCACTTCTCTAGCTCGTTCGTAATAGGCAATAAATCTTACTATCTCCCTATGCTGAGTCTGTTTTGCCCATCACAATAATTACTGCGCAATCTCCTCGTCCTTATCTCAACCCTTGAGCCCCTTTCATCGTATTTTCTCCCTGTTCCTCTTTGAGGAGGGGGAGTGAGAGAGCGGTTGTGGTGGAGCTCGGTCACCCACCCGAGCGAAACCATCACACTCTCCATCCTGCAAACCTGTGTGTTCTGTCCTCAAAATGTTACTGCTTCACAAGGCAGCCATCTTCTGACATGTTTACTCTTCCACGTGCTTTTAAAATTATTTGTAATAGCACAAGAAATAAGAAAAGAGCTCCACCAGGATTTTCTCTTATCTTTAGCCAGATTGTTGTTTTATTTTCTCTACTCCAAAGGTTTTAAAGCACTGTTTTTAAATCCAGCTGGTGTTTGGATAATTGATGGAGGGGGTGGGGTTCTTTTCAGGCCCCACCTTGACCATTGTTCATATTTACTTCCTAAGCAAGATTTTACTACCAAAAAAAAAAAAAAAAAAAGCACAGCACAAATATTTTAAGCATGTTATTTAATGTAATATATAACTCATAACTTTTTGATTTTTCTGTGAATCCACTTCATCTTGTTAGTTGAATTTATAAGAGATCATTTTCAAGATCTTCATTGTATGGAACATAACCCAGTACCATATCTATTCCAATCTGATAGAAATCTTAATCTTTTAGAATAGTTCTTTCCAGATACTCTTCTGTCTGGAAAGTGTGTGGAAATAAGCTTCTCTGGTCTCTCAGACTCAACTTTTCTCTTTGTACTTAAATAGCAAGAATGTAAGTTTCTTAAATTTATATAGATACCATTTCAATACCTGAATAACTGGAATAAAACTTTTTAAGTTGCGAAAAATTAATGAAAATCACTTTATCTTCAAGTGATTAACATCTAATCTTGTTTGAGTTGTAGCAGTTTATGAAGTGGCTTGTGGTGAACTCAGTGATTACATCTGAAAGGATTCAGTATTGTCTTGGACTGACTGGCATTGTCATTTTGGAACTGGAACCTTATATTGCATAACCAGGGAAACAATCTTCATATATATTGACAAATTTCCACTTAACACTGCTGCTGTACCACTTGTCTGAATGCTAAAGTCCCTTGAAATGCTATAATACAGTTTGATCAATATTAATGAAAGATTTAGGTCTAGGAAACCTCTGAGTAAGCATGAGTATGGAAGTAACAGTTAAGTCTTTCGTAGCACAGTGAATAGAAATTGCTCTTTATTTGGATGTTGAGCTATTATGGCTAATTATAAAATGTTGAGAAACATTTGTATAAAACAAACTAGTATCTAAAAGCTAAAGGAATTTTAACTCTTCAATTAGATTCGGTTGGCATGTAGTTCAAAACTGAAGTTATTCCTCTGTATTTAAGTGTAAAAAGCAGCTTCATAAATGTGTGAATCTGTGAATTAACTTTTTTATTGTCCAACTGTGTGCATAATCATCATTACTGTTTATTTTTAATGTAGGTCATCGCGAATTCAAGTTGAACTTCCCGAGCTCGAACTTGAAGATGGTGACAGGATTTGCCCTTTTTCTATAAAGTTTCCAGAAGGACAAGATATAATTCTTTCATCAAATGGCACAAATATGGAACTAAATTGTCATATCAGCTTCAGATCATCTAAGCCAATTTCATCTTTAGGGACCATATCCTTCACTGATGAAGAAGGAAACAGGTAATATGAGCAACACAAATTCATCTGGGGGCATGGTCCAAACTGTCAAAGAAAGATGTGAGACATAGGACCTGTAATGAGAACTGGTTAGATGAAGGAATACAAGAATAATTCTGGAAAAAAAAAAAAAAAAAAAAAGACACTTATAAATATGTTCCTTTTTTCAACTAGTTTACAATTCCAAAACACAAAATTCAGATCTGGTCTCTAAAGTAACATTTATCTATATGGCAACTTGTATTGTCTGCCCCTAGTAAGTGGAAGCAGATCTGTTATTACTTGTTCTACATAAATACAAACATTTTTCAGGATTTGTCTGTTTAGTTCATCTCTTCCCTTGGTGAGATGAATAGGTGTATGCATGAGCAGTAAAAAATAGATACTGTTGTGATTAAAAGCTACTCCTTCAGTTGCTATTTTCACTCAAGCAACTATTTTGAGGATTAAATATCTCACTCTAAAGTTTAGACCGTGCTTTTTCCTAAGCATAAAACTAAATTATTTCGATGCAAGTGTTACGGACGTTTTAGTTACTGTTGCTCACATTCAACTATTTTAAAAAAAAAAAACATTATCCTGTATAGATCATCAGCCACAAATCCCTTCATTTTTACTCATTTTAATTATTTTTAAGATTTAATCATTGTGTAGGATACAACTCATAAATGTGTGCTAAAGCTTGTATTAATTACGAGAAAATATAATTTAGGCATATGATGAGATCTGAAATATAGCTGCTGATCAGGCACACTATTTGGTTTTAATAAGGGTTTTTATATGATGCACTAGCAGCTTCTCAAATCTGCCATTAAAATGAAATAACGAATACCACCCTAGATTTAAAGGCAAACTTAATGTCTTTCTGAAAAAAAGATACCAAGTAACAGTTATCAAAGTAACATTAAAAGGTATCCATGGTTGTGAAGGTGAAAAAAAATCATTCTTGGGAATGGCAAATAATCTTAAAAATGTTGCTGTGTTTTAAAATCAAGTAGGTAGGTGAATTTTTTTAAAAAACGGTACTAACAACACTGTTTTTCCAATACGTGATTTCCTGTCAGTGAGTTGCATAGACTGTATGAGCAGATGATATAAAACATGAACACAAGTGGATGAAATAACACACCATCTGAATCAAAGGGATTCTGTATGTGCTATTAGTCATATGATAATATTATTCCTATTGGCTTTTCTTTACTACTGTTAATATTGTACTGTTCATTGATATTCTACTCCATAATAACTGGTAGTTGCAATTTTTGCTACCTGCATATCTGCCCTCATTCTTTTCCCTGCTCCAAGGTCATGGGAAATGTATGGAATGTGTTTGAACTTCAAAGCTGACTAAAACAATTATATAAGCATTTGAGCATTTGTTTCAAACTGTGTGACTAATGAATTTAAACTGCTTTGTTAATTTAAGACAGGATTTTGGGGCCTTCTCAACCTTTAATAATAGAATAATGAAACCAAGACATAACCCATATAAAAGGTAAATGATTTTGAATAGGTTCCTGGTTTCTTTAATAGGCCATGAAATCTCACAGCATCACTTGCTGAAGACATATTAATTTTTTAGGTGTTCTCCCTTTACATTTCCATTTTTAAAGCAATAAAATTATATTTTAAAATTATTTGAACTGAAACTTTAAACTTTACTATTTTATGTTCCATGTTCCAGGATGGAATCAAAATATGTGAGTTAAGAACTTAAAATTTAAAGTGGAAAGGAAGCCTACTTAGACTCTGTAGTATTTTTTTTTTTTTTTTTCTAAATCCAGGCCTAAAATTTCAGTAGGATTGATTTGCGTAATCTGTTCATGCAAATCATAATGATTTTCCTGTGAATCAGAGTGAGCATTGGATAGAAGATGGATATCGTTGAATTTGACTACTTTACAGAAAACATTGACAAGGCAATCATGTTTTAAAGAAAAATAACTTTATATGTATCTGTAAGAGAAAACTGAGGAGATGTAGATTTGTCCTTTAGCAAGGAATTTACTGTGTGCATGGGTTACATTAAATGGATCATGGGTTACGTTAAATGGATCATATTAATTTAAAGACTACCTTGAATGAAAATTTGCAGTTAATTTCTAATATTACTTTTAATCTCTGTTCTCCCTTTTTGCTTCTTTGACTCCAAAACAGATTAAATGACATTACATTGCACAGGGCTGATATGAATAAAGGTTGCAAAATCCAAGAATGTCTTGACCAAGTATTTAAGAAATGGAAGAACTATTCACTTATGAAACTTATTTCCTTCAAACTTGAAAAACTAAATAAAACTAACTAAATAAAAAAACCTCGGAGTGTGGTGATTTAAGAACTGTGCAGAACTAAGCACAACCATCCCATGCTCTCACTCTCCATCCTCAAAAGGATGGGGAGAAAGTAAGATGGAAAAAATGCTTGTGAGGTGAGATAAGGGTAGGGAGATCACTCAACTATTACCATCATGAGCAAAACAGACTCAGCATAATGTAATTTATTGCCTACTAATAACAGACCAGATCAATGTGAACCACCTTTCCACCATTTACCCTTTTCTATGTCCTCCTGCCCAAGCAGTGCAGAAAAATGTGGAATGGGGGCTGTGGTCAGTCCCTGACGCTTCGTCTCTGCCGCTCCCTCACGGTCCCTCCCTGCCCCTGCTCCCCGTGGGGTCCCTCCCACGGGATGCCGTCCTTCCCCAGCTGAGCCTGCGGGGGCTGCCCACAGGCAGCAGCTCTTCAAGCACTGCTCCCACACGGCTCCGTACCACGGGGTCCATCCCCCAGGAGCAAACTGCTCCAGCACGGGTCCCCCACGGGTGGGCGGCAGCTCCCCCCAGACCCCTGCTCCTGCGTGGGCTCCTCTCCACGGGCTGCAGCTCCAGCCCGGGGCCTGCTCCTGCGGGGGCTCTCCATGGGCCACAGCCTCCTCCAGGCCACATCCACCTGCTCCCCGTGGGCTCCTCCACGGGCTGCAGCGTGGAGATCTGCTCCGTGTGGGACCCATGGGCTGCAGGGGGACAGCCTGCTCCACCAGGGGCCTCTCCACAGCCCGCAGGGGAACTGCTGCTGCCTGCCGGGAGCACCTCCTGCCCTCCTGCTGCACTCACCAGGGGGGGCTGCAGGACTGGTTCTCTTGTATGTTCCTACTCCTCTCTCCCAGCTGCTCTAGTGAAGATTTTTTTTTTTTTTTTTTTTTTTTAAATCTGCTGTCCCAGAGGCACAAACAGCTCTGGTCAGTGGCGGGTCCCTTCTTATAGAGCTGGCTGGAGCTGGCTCTTATCCTTACTTGGGGCAGCTGCTGGGCTCTTTCCCGCTGTTTCTAAAACCTTCATACATAAGCCCAATACAAAGAGAACATGTCATGTTTTTATATTTGTCCTCCAGTTGTGATTACATCTTTTAATTTGCAGAGCAAATAAATAGTTCAGCTGGAAATAAATTTCTCTGCCATCCTGATTTGAAATGACATTTAATTTAAGTAAAAAGTAGGAAACAACATGCACATAATGTGTCATATAAACCAAAGAAATGGTGCTCTGGACAGCAAAATACCCCAAATCACCTATGTGGTGGATATATGAATTGCTGTGATCATTGGTGACACAAATGTGCTGGGGTCTGTGACTTCTGTGTTCTGCACTTCTCAGTTTTCTTTCCTTCTTTCACTGTGGATCTGGGGAAACTTATGCTATTTCTGATTTTGTTTGTGGTTGGAAGCTCAGGAAGACAAGATATCAGTGATCTTAGCATCTGATAATAACATAATGAAGCAGGCGCAACTGCTACAAGGTAGCTATTAAGAGTTGGTTGCAGTTGTTCTGGTAGTCCATGAGATCACAGGGTCTCATGGAAGGAAGTATTATGTTTCCTTCTTGTGCTGGGAAATGTGCCTCAACTTTAGCAAGTTAGCAGTCTCCTTAATATGCTCATAAATATCTACTGCAATTTTAATTTATTTTTTCTTCAGAGACGGAGTTCATTTATTTCATGAAAATCTTTTCTAAATCTTGATCTTTCAGTTTCAGGACACATCCATGCTCTACAATAAATAAATTTTGTTGTGGAATATACTGTCTTTCACCATTTCAGCATTTGCAGCCTCATCCATGTATTCTCTTACTGAACCAGGAGAGGAGAAAATAAGTGGTCTGGATATCTTTTATTTCTGCCTTTTCTTCTTGTTTTGAAATATTTTGATTGCCATGACTAAATAGAAAAATATCACCTTTGTATTTTGTTTTGAACAGATTCTCCCTTCAGGTTGCTGCAACAGCAGAGAATTGCCTTCTTACTTTATACCCATATTTGGCATTTCACCTCTCTGATCAACAAGTTACTTTGATAAGCAGTAAGTAGTCTGCATTCTAACTCTTCAGATTATATTATGCCTATTAATATTAGGAAAAGATATTGATAATAAGGTGTTTTGGCCTCCAAAGAATGACACAAGAAATAAAGTTGTTAAATTATTGGATTGATTTTTGATAGTGTAATTTAACAGAATTGTGACCTAAGGATAGTTACGGTAAACAGGAGTATTGTTTTTTGTGTTTCTAAACTATTAAAAAAAATGTTTCATGTTATACTTGTGAATAATCCTGTATTTTAATCTTTGTTTACCTGTAAGTAACAAAATGAAAGTGTAGTTGTAGCATGTCTGTATTAGCTTATCTAATCATTATCTATAGTATAATCAGTGGAAATATACTATATATTAGTGTATATTATTTAACTTTTTAGAGAATTTTGGTTGGTGCTGTAGTGGTCAGTATTTCTTAAGGCTCTGCAATGCCAAATCTCCTATGCCAGTAGCAGTTATGCTAGTATTTCTGCTTTATAACCAGAGTTTCCTTTTGCCAGATCTTCTAGATCAGCGTAACACCAACAACAATCAAAGTTGTCAAAATAAATAATATTTATTGTTCAGACCTTAACTGTGCTGATTACACAGAATGACATTGTAAATGTTTTTGAAACATTGCAGTGTGTAAAGGTCGGTTAGTCATCCAGCATGTCCTTTAAGTTCCACTTTGTGATTTTTTTGAGCTTTTCATTAGACCTCATTTAATGGATAAATTTAGAGAGTTGCATGAATCATGAAGAAACTCCTAGGATACAAAACTTTTATTTTTTTTTTTTTTTTCTGAAAGAGTCTGATAACTCTATACCAAGACTTGCTACTTAAAGAGCTGTGATCAAAAACCCTTTTAGAATATGTATTTCATGACTTAGAATTCTTGAATTAGCACTGCTTTGATAGGTGATTTTTGGCAAGTATGCAGACCCGTCCTGTACAAGATACAGTTAATGGAAAGAAGATGTAGGTAATTTTTATTTTATTTTATTTTTTTGTCCCCAGTGTAATGACCAGAAGTATATTTTCATAATGAGTCAAGTAAGAGCTGTTACTTGATTTAATTTGCTTTAATTGAAGTAACTAAAAGTATAAAAACAGATATTTGTTTATAAACCATTAGAGCACTGATAATAAGGTATGTTTTACTCAACTTCAGCTTGTAATCTTGCTTTATAGACAGTAAAGACTACAGTAGTGGAGAAGTTGTTCTGCATCCACGTTATACTCCACAATCGCTTCCCCATAGTACTTCCTCAAGTTCCTTTGGTGCAATCACTGAATCAACCTATGAATATTCCCAGTCAGGTATAGTATATCTGTTTACTTTAAACACTCTGAGGTCTTGCAAATACTTTTTGGCTTACTACTTTAAAGAGATGTGTTTCAAATTTGTACCCTTTTCTTAAAATGCTTGTGTGTGTGTAATTGAGGAATTCTGGAGAGGCTGGTCTTTCCAGTGACACCATGGGAAACCTGGCCTAAAGTATTTTAGCAGAAAAGACACTCCTGTCTTTTAGCAGATTAAGTGGAAGGGAAATCAGCCAAACTACTTAAAAACAATCAAAGAATATAATGGTCCCATTTGCAATAAAATGTCTGTGGAGGAACTGGCAGAAAAGTAACTACTGAACAGACCTAAGGAGATTAATTGCTAAGAAGGGCATTTTTTCTGTAGTCATGAACTAACTAACCATAGAGAAGTCAGGCTAGATGTCAACATGTTTACTGTATTTATGAAGTACTGTATAAAAACAACCATTGTCAGTGGGACTCAGTAAAGGTGCTGCTCTATGTGAATTAAGCCTAATAGATCTTCTGTAAGGTTTCAGGTGACTAATATCTGAGGCTGTTGACATCTCTCTTCTTTCAGCTGCTAGTTTTCAGCTGAAGTTACTGCTGCTGTTTCATTATTGTTAGGATTCCACATTTGCAGATCTGCAGATGTTTGTGTGATCATTCTCTATGATATTAGCAAGATGTAACAATATGTAATCTAAGTTTTGACCAGGTCAAGATTTAGGAGGGAGAAGGCCTAGTAAGGGAGAACAATCCAAAAACTTACTTAAGGATAGTTAGTTACTTCCCTTATTTAAGGGAATAGGCTTACTTATACTGATGCAACACCTGATAAATTGTTTGAACACAACTCAGTTACTGAGTCATGCTATGTGATTGGGGTGAAGAATTATCGTTGTTTAGCTGGTAAAGCAATAGCTACTGGAACTGCACAAAAGGTAGTTTTTTTTTTTTTTTTTTTTTTTTTTTTTGTTTTTTTTTAAGATTACTCTCTATGATTTTGCAAACCTTGTCTGATTTTTTTTTTTTTGTCCGGGTACAAAAATTTCACTTTAAGTGAAACTAGATCCCCAAAGTAGAATTTATTCCATTCCCAAGAAATGTACATGTCACATTGTTTACTGCTGAAATAAATTGGTCATTCATTATTGACAATTTTTGTTTTCTGAAAACAATTTTTTTAATGACGTTTTTGTATTAGACCAAAATAGGGAAATAAGGAGTCTGTTTCTTTTTTTTTTTTTTTTTTTTTTTTTTTAACTTCTTTCTTACTTTTCCCTCCTCTGTGTCTTCAGAGTTCGATACTACCCTTGAAAGTGAAAGTGATGAACAGACGAGTGAAGAGAGTGAAGCTGATAGTCCAAGTGATGGGAGAGAAAATAAATCTGAGTTATCATTTTTTCCTGATGAGGACAAAGAAGAGTACATTTTCTTTCAGAAAGCTCTAACTGCTGTTCAGAGTTGGTTCACTCTCTTTGGCTGGTCTAAGGGACCAAATCCTATTTCAATACCATATTCACTAAGACGGTAATTCGTATTTTTTTGAACTAACTTGTGTCTGCCTAATAAAATGTTAACATATATAGTAAGATGATTTGGATATGAACAGAGGAACGTATAGACACTCTAATGCATAGTTTTATATTAAAATCATAGCATCTATGCACTGTTTATATGAAAATGTCATTTTGATTATTTTTCATTTTCTAAAATATCATTGCAGATACTGTGCTCTGATATATTACAATGCAGTGATATATCATATGTGCACATATAAATATACAGTTAAAACTAGATATCGTTCTTTTAACTGAAATCTATTTTTCTCCCAAAATGAGCACAGGTATATCAATTGTCCCTCCTTTCATGGCATAAATAAGTTTTAGACAATATATCTTTTTCCCCACATAATCTGAAGATCAAGAAACAGATGGTGAAGCAAATTTAATAATCAGCAGTCTTGCAAACACCCTGGAAATAGTTGATCTTGTCCAGTTTGGTACTAAATAATGAAGAAGACAATCTCCTGAGACACATATAGGCATTTATCAATATGATAGAAATCAAAGTTATAGTTGGCAGAAAGCAATGATAAACATAGATTTATTTATGAAATATTTGATATATACTTATTAAACATTCCATTCTTATAAAAATGTTACATTCTTATAAAAATTCTGTAGGAAGAAAAAGGTGCTATACTTTTCAGCCTTCTTTCCTGATGTTTTTGCTTCTTGCTTTATTAAATTTATCATTGTCAGTGATACAATAATTAAATCTTAGCTTATTTTGTTCGTTTAAGAGTAATGTCATAAACCTTTTCTCTTTTAGCGATGTCTGTAAAGCCCAGAGGAGTTCTTCTCAAGAAAATGTTTTTAAACAAAACCTTGGCAAAGATACTAAGACTGTTTACGACATGCTATTCCACCTGAGTGGACAGTTGTTACCTGGCATTACATTGAGCCGGTCACTGCCCCTTGATCCTGTTGAACAAATTCTACAGCTCCATTGGCAGCATTCTACATTCCTTACTTTCCTTAAGTAAGTATATGTGTGATAAAAACTTTTTCTTTTTTCCCCCTTTTAATTGGCATAGTTCAAAATTCTAACTAAAGAGTAGGTTTAGGGGTTCTTTTATAGTGCATTGTTTGTGATATAAGACTTTTTTCTAAATTTTAATTTATTTTTTACTAAGGTATTCTCTGCAGCTTCCACTAATTGAGGTGTCCTTTAGTAGGGTTATATTCAACACAGGGATTCCACAGGAGCTCTCTTCCCACTGTTATGAAAGAAAACAACTATTAATCTCATCTCTTAGACTGAGTAGATAGTTAGATCAGGTTTGTTATGAATTATTTTACCATTCCAATGATGCTTGTTGCCCTGTAATCACTGGCTTTAGCAGTACATTTCGTAAACTCAGTAATATATTTGTCTTTCATATTAACAATATGCCAAGAAATGGAAGCACTACTCCTGCTGCTGGAAAGATTTAGCTACTTGCAATCTCCACTGACAGTCTTATTTTGTAACGTAAAATGGAACAACCATCAAAGACTGTACAAATCAAAAACGGTTAATAAACTCTTTTTTTATCCTTCTTGTCTGTTGCTGTGAAACAGAGGACAATTAACTTTAGAGAAAGTCTAATGTCACGAGTTCCTTATGGATCACTAGAAGCCCTGAAACACAGCACCTCTGCATCTTTTCAGCATCTTCAGTAGTGTTCAAGAGGCTGTCCTTCCATTTAAGAACTATTTACTTGCTGTCCTAAATACAAGCTTTTCATCTGAAAATAGTGAACCATGATGTAGTTGTATCTGAACTCATAACGAGATCAATGCACACTGTTTTTTATGTAACAGAAAGAATCCGTAGTTGCAATGATATACCAGCAAACACAAGCATTTTTCTCATATTTCAGGTCTGAAAGCAGAATAATGCTCAATGTAGCACCATAAACAAGCATCTTTTCTATGATATCTATCAACAGAACTACACAAAAGAGTGCTAAATTACAACTTTTTAAAACTTCACATAAACAGGAAACCATGCTGTTTACCTACCATTATCTCAAACACATCTGTCTGTTCTGTTCTAGAATTGTACTTTCAGTAATTCTTTCTTCCTTGGAACACCGAGTCACCTCATTAGATCCCATAAGCTTACTCAATGCACTGAATCAAAAATCCTGATGGAAGACTGTAAAAAGAGCTGTGCACAGCTTATTAAATTTAAATATCTTTAAAAAAAAAAAAAAAAAAAAAGCTGCCTCAATCTTCACGTTGATAGCAGTGTGACACTGCTATCTATAGCAGAGCAACCAAGTGAACAGACACAGTAAAAAATCTTGGCCTTCGAGATTAAGTGTTTACAACATTAACAGGGAAGGGGAAAGAAAGGTATTCGCTGGATCCAAAACAACATTGGACCTTTATCTGAAACTTCCAGCCATGTCATTCATTTTAAAAATAAGTCAGAATAGCACTCTTCTGTGCATCATTGATATATCGTGGTAGATGATTTGGAGGAACCATTGCAGCAACGGTAGAACAGAATTTTGGCTTTCTTCAGTAAGGGGAACAATGCTTACAGATTCCTGTTTTCACAGTTTGAACATCCATTCTGACACTAAATAAAAGAATTGATGGATACATCCCACCACATTAAATCTTAAAGGCTGGAGTCATTAGGCAATGGACTGCTAAGAATGTCTTGGCATCATGTTTCTAATGCCAACCTGTTCATTATTCTTCTGAAGGAATGTCACATCTATCCAGAGAACAAGGCATGGAGTATGTGGAAATATGAATGGTTCTCTAAGTAGATTTAAGAGTTTTTCTTGTTTATTTGAGCAGTATTTTTTTTTTTTTTGAGGTCAAAGGAATAAAAAACTTTAGTTCCAGTTCAAGAAAGAGCCTTTTGATTTCCACTGCCTTAGGTCTAGTGACAAGCTAATATCCCTAGCAGAATAGTCAAGAGCAACTTCAAGTCTTGCTTCCTTTTCTGAACCCTATTACCCTTGTTAACAATTCCAAGTTTCATTAATCCTTTTAATTAGCAGGTTGATTTATTCTGCTCAGTTCCTATCAAGAGAGACAGAATTGTGTAACTACTATTCAAGGCTGGAGCTGATGTGCCTCTCAGCCCTAACTATGGGATTTTATAACCCTAACTCAAATTAACGCAGACTTTGATTTTGGTCTCTTAGTACCAGTCTAGATGATCTAGCTAGTCTTCTGTCTAGCTTCAAGTGTCATTGCACCTTAGAGAGAGAGAAAGAGAGAGAGAGAATGTCTCTTTATCTTATTTATCTCAAGTTTGTTTATTGTGAAATGCAAACAAATATTTATTCATAACATTGGGAATTAGCAACACAAGTGTAAATATTTTTTCCAAGGAAATTAGTACAGCCTTACATTAAAGTTGTACCAGAAAGGTCTTCTATACATCTTATTTTGTTTATATGATAGCCTTTGGCAAAGATTCAGTCAGGTATCTGTCATTTTACATATATTATGCCTCAAGTTAGAGTCACAGAATATCCTGAGTTGCAAGGGACCCATAAGGATCATGGGGTCCAACTCCTGGCACCACACAGGTCTACCCCAAAATTCAGACCATGTGACTAAGCGCGCAGTACAAACACTTTTCAAACTCCAACAGGCTTGGTGCAGTGACTACTTCCCTGGGGAGCCTGTTCCAGTGTGCGACCACCCTCTCAGTGAAGAACCTCTTCCTGATGTCTAGCCTAAACCTCCCCTGTTGCAGCTTGACACCATTCCCTCGGGTCCTATCACTGGTCACTAAAGAGAATAGTTCGGTGCCTTCCCCTTCACTCCCCCTTGTGAGGAAGCTGTAGACCGCGATGAGGTCTCCCCTCAGCCTCCTCTTTTCCAGGCTGAACAGGCCAAGTGACCTCAGCCACTCCTCACACGTCTTCCCCTCTAAGCCCTTTACCATCTTTGTAGCCCTCCTCTCGACACTCACCAACAGTTTCACATAAACAGTTATCCCTAAGTTATCCCTACCACAGTTGGCCTGTTCAGCAGCTTCCATCAAAATATTATTTCACAGATGTTTCCTTAAAGAATTTTCATGGGATTTTTTTTTGGAGCATTTCTAGATAGGTTCAAAATTTTCTCCTCATGGAGCCTGATGGCTCGTGTCCAATCTTCCCACTGAGATTTTGTAGGGAATGCAGTATTTAAATTTAGTATTGAAACTAATTCTCTTCTATTCTTATGCAGAAGACCTTGCTGTGTTTCTCAGTTAGGACAAAGAATTGGATATGCAAACAGCTCTCTGTGAGACCAGGCACCTCAATGTTGAATTATGCTGTGCTTCAACAAAGGCTAGAAGTTTTAAACTTTAGGATGGTTCATCAGCATATTTTAGTGTAAAACTTCTCTTACTTTGAACTTCATGTATCTGTACATAAAAAAACATGATATATGAATCGAGTGGGATAAAAGTATATAGTTTATTACTGTTGATCAAAAGCATGCATGATGTTATTTGCCTATTTGAAAATTATGAGTTTTGGTGTGAGTGAGTCACAACCACTTTTGCTAAGCATAACAGCAACTGTAAAGAAGTGCTGAAGTGTTTTTAATACAGTTTCTGGGGCAATTTGGAAAGCTATTTAATAGCCAAATTTTAATAAAAATCTTCAGTCATACCAAATTTTGTCCATTAACTCACTGACATATTCAGAGCAGAACTGGAGCAGTAGCCAGTCGGTCAAGGCTGAGTCAAGCACCTCTGTACGCAGATACATCAATGGCTGATGAGTGATGTGATCTGATATTTGGAAATGAAGACATAATCAATAACAGTCCTAGCAATACTACGTAGATTGAGAACCAGTTCTAGCTGGACTCCTGTGCTTGTATATATTTGATGCTAGATGATTGAATTTGTGCTCAGTATATGTTTAGCATTATCCTGTTAATTTCTGCCTATTCTAGTTTGGGTGAGTCCTATCAGATTTTGTCATTTTTTGTGCTTTATGGATAGTATTTTTCTACCTGTGCATTTTAGGATTACCTAGGATACTTTCATTTCTTCACAGGCTGTTATTTAAGAGTGCTTTTAGATCCCAGTGAAAAAATGTCTGACATTTGGACTGCTGGCACAACTGTATAATAATACAGTGCACAAATGTAATGATGGTAGGACATACAGAGTCAGCCTAGAGAGGAGTAATTCATGTCATCTGCTATCCCTACATGTTCATTGTGATTTGCAGAAAGTACAGCATTCCCTCCTGTAAAGCCCAGGAGAGCAATCAGAGAATAGAAACATACAGTCTTCAGCTTTCTTCCCCCTAACTACTACTTTCTGGTCAGCGTGGTTCAAATAGTGTGATTTATCTTTCAAGTTTTTCAGCTACTGAGGAGGATATCATTCACTGTTCTAAGCAACATTCCAAGTATCGGTTACATTTCTCTTGCTATCAAAAGGCTTCCTTGGTATTTTATCATTACAGTTAAGGAAAAGTTTGGTTATTTTACAGTACAAGTAGAATTAACTCATTTGTTGCAAGCTGTGTGTCTTGAGGAGCAACAGCTTAACAACGTGAAAATGCTGATCTTTGAGAACTGGCATCATTTTAAATATCCACTCATCCATATTATCTATTATTTTAAATATCCACTTTATCCTTATATTATCCTATTATGAGGAAGGTTTCTTTGTAAGGCAGTGTTCTTCAGTAACAAAATCTGGCCAATTATGAGAACATTTAGTTAGATAGAACCCATGTTGACTATGATCATAACATATCCTGAGTTCAAAGGGACCCACAAGGATCATTGAGTCCAACTTCTGGCTCCACACAGGACCGCCCAAAAATGAGACCATGTGTCTGAAAGTATTGTCCAAATGCTTCTTGAACCCTGGAATGCTTGGTGTTGTGACCACTTCTCTGGGGAGTCTGTTCCTGTGCCCGACCACCCTCTTGGTGAAAAATCTTTTCCTAATAACCAAACTGACAGCAGCTGCCAGAAGCAGCTGCATGGCATGCTGATATATAACATCAGCATACAGCTTTTTTTAGGATGAAAATCATAGATTGCACCTATTCCCATATATCTACCAACTAAAAACTCTGAAAGGAAGATAGAAGATCTAAAAAGATGAATGTTGCATAGCTTCCTTCTTTTATCATTTGGAAAGATTTGAAGTTTTAAAGGGACTTCAGAGAACAGAGCTTGTGATTTAAATGAAAATGGGAATTTTAGACCTGGTGAATTTAGAACCAGACTACTACTTGATGCTATTTTGGGTCCTTGATTAAAATATTTCTGTTTTAAAAAACATGATGGATAATTTTATGAAATATGAAATTGTATCTGAGGTGATAATGTCACTATGTAAAATATGGAGACAAAAATGTACTCCTACCAGCACAATATAATTCTGTGGGATGAGAAACTGTCATGCTTCTAATTTCAATCTGTGATGTATGACTTTTAATGCACAATGCAAATTGAATTTGGACTGCATGGTACAAGGAAAGTATGATTATTTAATTTGAATGAGGGACTAGTTAAATAACAAGAAATGCTTGTATGATTATTTTTCACATTAGCTGTGTTAAAAACATGAAGAGCAATGTAAGTCTAGATACACTAGAAGAGTTTTTCAGACATAAAAGTCAGGAAAATTTTGTGCTGTCCTCAGAAAAATAAATCTAATAATTCTTCACTACTTTCCTCTCTTTCCTCTCCAAAGTTTAAAATGTATCATTTGAAATAAAGAATAGTCTTTCTTCAACTGAAAGTTAGCTTTATTTTTTAGTATTGGGTCATTGTGATTGCCTTTGTATTACTGCAGTTACTTTTTCTATTGTGTTTATTAGTCACTTGAAAGCAGATGATAGGTCAGTTTGACAATTAATGAAGTTTTGAAATACACCCATAAGACTTCCAGTATCAGATCTACAGCCACATATAATCATCAAGTTTTAATTCTACTAATGTTATGCAACAGTGGTTCTTTGGCTTTAACATGGGTATTATATGTTTTGAGTTTTTGTGCTGCAAATAATTCTTTATGGAGGAGCAGTTCTCATAAAGAAACCACCCTGCGTATAAAAAGAGTTATCTTGCCTCCCCATTAACTTTTCCTTTTTTATGATCTTAGAAGCCAAGGAGCATGTCTTCCTCATGTTATGCCAGAATTCCTGCTTGAACCTGATGATTATAAGAAGTGGATTAAAGTGCAAACTCTGTTGAAGGTAGTTTTTTGTTTATTTATTTATTTATTTTAAGTAAAGACCACATGTTTAGTGTTAATCCTTCAAAGCCTAATGCAAATTCTCTGTGGACCTTGAGTAGTCCATTCCTTCTAATACCTCTGATACCTGTTATTAATTTTGAACAGTCTCTTTTTTTTTTTTTTTTTTTAGAATGGAATTAATTTTTCTGCTTCCCTTCCATTTTATATATATATATATATATATATATATAACACAACATAGTTTTGATTCTCTGTCCTGATTGCTGATTTAAATTCCTGTTGATTCTGTCCTGAGCTCTTGAGATGGTGTTGAATTATGAATTTTTCCAGTGCTGATCACTATTACACTATAGAAGGCATCTCACTCATTTATGCCATTGATTGATTATTGTCCTCTTGTGAATTTCCTATCCAAAATGTTGAAATTAATGTTGAAAATAACTGCGATCTTTCCTTTACCTGGAGGACCACATGACTGAATTGAAAAAAGGAGATGAGAAAAACTCAGATGTGTTTAGCAACGAACATCTACTCATTCTGGAGGACAGCGTATTTGAGACAATTAGCAAACGAGCTTGGACAGATGTGCTACTGCAAGTATACAAGGTAAATTGTAGACAAATATGCTCTCTTGAAGGAAATCTTCTTGCTTTGGAAAACTTAAAATGTAAAGTGAAATACAAGATACGATGTGGAAGATGACTTAAGCTGTATAGTAGGTGTGTTTTGGGTTTATATGACAATGTTTTGATAGGTGGGGGGTGCAGGGATGGCCTCTGTGAGAAGAATCAGGCAGCTGCCCTGTGTTATATAAGGGCCAGTTCCAGCCAGCTCCAGAGGGACCCACCACTGGCCAGAGCTGAGCCAAATAAGCCATGTTCTTTGTGCCTCTGGGAGAGCAAATTTAAGAAAGGAAAAAAAAAATACTGCACAACAGCAGCTCGGAAAGTGGGCAGTGAGAAACAGCCTTGCAGATGCAAAGGTCAGTGAAGGAGGGGGAGGAGGTGCTTCAGGTGATGGAGCAGCAGTTCCCCTGCAGGGAGAGGCCCCTGGTGGAGCAGGCTGTCCCCCTGCAGCCCATGGGTCCCACACGGAGCAGATCTCCACGCTGCAGCCCGTGGAGGAGCCCACGGGGAGCAGGTGGATGTGGCCTGGAGGAGGCTGCGGCCCATGGAGAGCCCCCGCAGGAGCAGGCCCCGGGCCGGAGCTGCAGCCCGTGGAGAGGAGCCCACGCAGGAGCAGGGGTCTGGGGGGAGCTGCCGCCCGTGGGGGACCTGTGCTGGAGCAGTTTGCTCCTGGGGGATGGACCCCGTGGTACGGAGCCGTGTGGGAGCAGTGCTTGAAGAGCTGCTGCCTGTGGGCAGCCCCCGCAGGCTCAGCTGGGGAAGGACGGCATCGCGTGGGAGGGACCCCACGGGGAGCAGGGGCAGGGAGGGACCGTGAGGGAGCCGCGGAGACGAAGCATCAGGGACTGACCGCAGCCACCATTCCCTGTTCCCCTGTGCTGCCTGGGGAGAGGAAGTGGATGGGGAGAAGGTGTTTTTGGTTTGCTTTTTGTTTCTCACTGCTCTACCTTGCTGGTAATAGGTAATGAATGTTATTAATCTCCCTATGCTGAGTCTATTTTGCCCATTGCCATGTTTAGTGATCTCCCTGTCTATATCTTTGAACCATTTAAAATTGTATTTTCTTCCTCTTTTCCTTTGAGGAGGGGAAGTGAGAGAGTGGTTGGGGTAGAACTCAGTTGCCCATCTGAGTAAAACCACCACGAGGTGCTTGCTTAAATCTATGGACTTGTTTAATGCTCTAAATGTCTTGATATGATTAAATATTGTTTTTCAGGTGGCAATTTGTTTTTCAGAGGCACAAACTACTTTGTTGTTGCCTCCTTTTTCTCCTCTTTTTTTTTTTTTTTTTTTTTTTTAACCTTTTTCTTCCATGTGTGCATATACATGAGTCAAGTGCAATCTTTCTTATTAAACTTTCTAGCCTTTTCAGTAACTGAAAGGAAAGTGTCACTATTTATTTACACTAATGTAGATGTGGGCAGCTACTCAAAATGCATGTCATTTTCTGATAATTCCCACCACCTATCCAGGCTATATTTTTCTGCCACTTTCCTTATGCGAGAACTAGTGCAGTAAGGGACGTTTTGCAGTGCAGTAATTGAGGTTCATGAAGTAGGGTGGTTCCCAATAGATCTTTCATCTCTTTCACCATTGGTGTATACAGAACGTGACAGGGAATAGGGTTGCTGGGGATATGAAAGTAGTTCAGGTTTAGATAAGCTTAAACCTTTTGTGAAGTCGTGTTCCTAGTTGTTCTAGTTTCCTGTTTACTGCCTGAGAAACATGTTTCAGTTACTCATTCATTATTCCCTCATCTTTCTGTCACATGATAGTACATTTTTACAGCCTTGTAACATCATATTTGTCTTCTCTGTCCTCCTAATGTCTTAGAAATTGTACTCTGCTTTACTTGTTTAGCCAAACCATGTAAGGCCAAAGCTAACATGGTATTCAATTCAACATAATAAAGAAGAAACAGAAATCTTAACGTTACTTTATATTGAATCTAGTCACTTGACATTCAGTGCCCCGTTCTCTCTTTCACACCTTCTTGCTCAAACCCATTTTTGACAAGGGTGCCCGTGACTGCTGCTGAACAGGGTTTATGTATTTATTTAATTCATTCTGTAAATAAAGCATCTAAACAGTAAAGAAAAACAGGATATGAACCGTCAAGACAGCAAGATTGTTTCATATAAAAATATTTATTGGGGATAGTTTTTAAATATTCTGAAGTTAAAAAAGTGCTTCATATCTTAAAAGGAGTTTCATTAAAATGAAAATAGAGACTTTTTTTTTGTGTGCGTCTATGATAGCTTGATTTCAAGAAAGATAAGACGAAACAGAATCCTTTCTTACACGAACAGCACACAACAAGTTAAAGAAAACGTTAAAAGAATTCATCTATTCACTAGGGATGTTTTGTTATCCAATTTTATTTTGGAAATAAAATGCTGTTCTTAGAAATGCTTGATAGTATTCTTTATCAGCCAGAATGTCATCCATACTGCTTTCATGTCCATACCAGATACATTATGGTTCACTTTCCTGTTATGAAAACTTCAGTTGCTGCAGAAGTTCCAGATGAAAAAGCATATACATAACTCCAGCTTATCAAGTTTGTTGGAGAAAAAAAAAAAAAAAAAAAAAAAAGGTAGAGTCTGCAGAGAACTGCAGAGAATAAAAGGGAAACCTCATAAATCATAAGGGTATACTTTAAGCTTTCTTTTTGAGAAAGGCCTAAAATATTGCTGGTATTCTAAAACTCTTGAAACTCTAGGATAATGGAAACATATGGGCTGACAATAAAAGCAGTATTTTAGCCTATGGGTCAAGGCAAATTTTCAAGAAACACGATTTATCTTTAGAGCTACTGAGCATGTAGTAATGAGGATCCTTTTTATAGGTACAAGTAATAGCATTTCCTAACTTTATCTCAGAAAATTTTTATAGGTACGGTGTACTATATGCTAATGCCCTGTTCCCTCAACAGGATCTAAATAGTAATGTAGATATGGACATCTTGATTATGATGGATTTGAATTTTCTTAATCTGGTGCCATGCAGACATAGCTGAACTAACTTAATTTTAGCTTCTTTAGAACTATTTTGATTTCTCTTATTGATGCTTTATTGAGTTGCATAGGGATATCTTAAGAGAGAAAGAAATCTCAAACTTTCACATCATCATCCTCAGATACAAATCTGAAGAAAGCAACAACAAAAAAGCAAGTAAATAAACCTGGTTTCATGCCTTTTTCGAAAGGCGTTGTCCTTGCAGGTTAATTTATTGCAATGTTCCTTCATCAGAATAACCTGACATTCTATCAAAAGAATGAAACCAGGAAAGAGTAATGGCAACTACATTTAGGAGAAAATATGCAATGTTGTTTGCCCATCAAACATTCTTTTACTGTCTTTTACGAAGAAAATTCAAATCCATCCTAATTCAAGATGTCCATTATACTGAGTTGAAATGCTTCAAGGTGATTTCATTTTCTTTTTATTGTAGTTCAACATGGATGCTACAATTTGGTCTCATGCATGTTAATAGTTAACTAGGTTTTATATATTATTGTGCCACAAAATGTCTTCAGAAAAAGTTGAAAGCAATGATGAGAGTCCTTTATGTTGTCTGGAAAGAAGGAAATCCAAATATAAATGTGGGAGTTGTTAAGTCACGTCTGTAACTGTGTCATACTTAATGGGTTCCTCTCCATCTGCAGCAAATGGAGGGATGAAAAATTTCTAACACCTTGCTTCAAGAAATTGATGCCTTCTCTAATGTATCTTTTACAAGCTGCAGTCAGAAACTAGTAGGAAGAGAAACAATTATAAAAAAGAGTGCAAGCTGTTACCATTCTGAGTAGTTGAAAGGAAACAGCCTTTTGTTTACGCAAATAGAGATCACTTGAAGTATTTAAGGGAAACTGGGCCCATTTCACACTTCAAAATAACATTTAACTCAGTTGGCATTCATTGTCAATACACACTGTCAATGACATGGTTCTTAATCCCCTCCCCCCCCCCCCCCCCCCAACAAGTAGTCCTTAACAAAATCACCCTAAATTATCTATTACATGGCACCATGGAGCTGATGCAGTTTAGTTAGCATTTATGCAAAATGGACAGGGTTCTTGATGCTTTTAGTGACTGGTCAAAGGGTTCAGGCCTGATTGATGAAGTTAGTTGGACCCAAAACAGTTGTATTCTTTCTCTTTCTGAAAACCAAGTTCTTTGTTCCATCCATTCAATTTGGGAAAAAAAAAAGAAAAAGAAAAAAAAAGTAAATAAAAATCAAAGTTATTGAATATTGTATATATTTTTTTAATTTTAAATTACTTATATTTTTTGTATATTCTATATACATCTATACATATGTATATGTTTTCTTATATTTTTAATATGGGTTCATGTAAGACCTAATCAATGACCTCTGAGTACAAAGAATTTTACTGTACACACTGTAACATGGTTTATTTTTCAGGAGGAACAGTCAGTGTAATCTGCATCTAAAGGCACAACTGTGCCATGAAATATATAACTAAAGATTTTTTGTTTTATAGATTGCACTGCAGATCATTTTAGTAATTCAGTAATTAGAAGGGTTTTTTTTTGTTTGTTTTTAATGTACACAGTAATACATGGATTGATCCAGTGATACCATCCAGTTCATCAAAACTTGGAAAAAATATGGAAACAAAGTATTTTTTTAATTTTTATTTTTAAGGAAGTAAAAGATTTCCCCCAAGCCTCTGCAGCTTTGTTATATATTTATGCTTAGGTGTAATCACTAAAATATTTACTAAACTGGAAAACTTTTTGATTGTGAAGTGTTACTTTTTAATGTAAAAATTTAACTTAATAACTTGAAGTTATTATTTTATAGTTTGTTTTTAAAAACACTGTTTCTAATTTCAGGTGTTTGTTCTTCCTCGTGTTTCTTCGCATAAGACCACTGATCCGTTCAATTTGGAAAATGTACTGAACATGCCAAGAATAAAATCAGAACCTTTATCCAGTAACATATATTCTCCATATGAACGAATCATCCTTACCTGGTTAAATAAACAGTATGAGAAGAATCGAAAAATTGTGTGGAAAGATGGTCAAAAAGGTGATTTTTTTTCACTATACTCTCACTTCTATTATTCCTTTTGTAGAATTTAAAAATATGATTCATCGAGATATCATGACAACTTGCCACTGAAAGTTTTTTTTTTATTATTATTACTTTTTTTGGGGGGGAGGGGGGGAGGGATTGCCCACCCATGCATATTTGCATTTCTTGTGTTTCTGTGTTACATGATAAATATATTTTGACTAACACTGTTCAGAAATTATTTCCTGTTGTTCTGTGTGTTCTTATAGTTTCTAACTAGGCATAAAGGGTGAACTGTGATGAATTTTCCCATTTTCTCCTTTCCATTAATGACTGCAGGAAAGAGGTGCTAACAGTAATAATTTTCTCTTAATTTTCCTGCCTACAGGCATATGCAGTTGTTAGTATTTGTGCTTATAGTGGTGTGTTTGAAGGCTAGGTTTGTCAGAATTTTTAGAATAACTTTCATATTGACTTAACTATAATACCATTTAGGAATGTGATGCAGACCAGTTTTTAACTCTTGCCCTACTTGCAAGGTCGCTGCTCACGATGACTTGAGTGAGGTTAGACAAAATGAAATGTTCGGTTTAATACTGACCTAAAGAGTTCTTTTATTCGCATCTGGTAAAACAGATCTGCTACTGTTCAACCAGTAGCAACTATTACTGATATTTCCTGGTAAGATTTCTCCCTTCTGAATCTTGACCTTAACCTCATGCTATTTTTCATCATTAATTTTGAATGGGTAGTTAAAACTAAGAAGAGGCAGTATGATGATGATCAAGGAAGAGCTCCACAAAAATGACTCATAAGCCACACATGGAAAAGATTGTCTAGAGTCATTATGCCATGAGTAATTTCTGACCTGTGTGAATTATGGATAATCTATTTGCATATCATTTCCTGTAAGTCTCATTTGGGCATATTCTATAACTTGAATATATTTTGAATATCCCATCACTTTTCTTGGTTTATCTATATAGAAGAAAATTTTACTGGATATTCTCAAATGTGTTGAATAATTCTACTGGTAAGATTAAAGATCAGTCTATACATTGTGCATTCAATAGAAACAGATTTTTACCTTTCAACTCATAGTTTGGGTCTGATTTTATGATTAACATAGGGAGTTTGCCTAGCTAAGGTAACATGCCCTGCAGTAAGTATATTTGCAAAGTAACATTTTCTTATTATCTGTGTCTAGTGTCAGCTTTAGTGAAGCTGTCTTAAAGTAGTGAGCACTCTTCTCCTTTTACTGCAAGTTGCCGTAGTGTGTAATCTGAGTTCCATATGTGTAGATGACAACTTGCAGAAAGAATGGCTAGCTACTTGGCCAGTTTTATGGCTCACCATAAATGGTGTATGGATATATTCCTCAACACCACTGTGTGTTGTCTTTATTGTAAACTTTAATAACATCTATATTTCCTTTGCAATACATCCTGAGATGCCTAGACAGCTCCTCTACCTTCAGCTAAACAAGACTCTTTACAATGTTTGTACATTGGTATTTTTTTTTCTTGGGTAAATAAGCTTTTGGATTATTTTCCTAGTAGTGCTTCTTCTATAGGGCATGCCAAATATGTAGATTTAGTATGGTATGGCTGTGGATTTAGTAATACAACTTCAGACATTTTGTGAGGGGAAACCAAATATGAAGATTAATAAAGATCCTGTTAATACATTGTACATATCAAATGGTGAATTTTATTGAGAATGGTATTTCACTTTTTTATGTTTTTATGATTAAATAAAGTGATGCAGGGGTTATAGTGTTCATGCTGAAGCCAACATAGAAGCCAGGGATACTGTAAGGAATTGTGATTTATTGCATTTTAAATCACAGCATTTTATAAGTGAAATAGTGTTCTGTGATAAAAAAAAAAAAAATGTATTGAAAGTGACATATTGATTTAGTGGCTTTTATTATCATTCAGTGATTTAAAAACTATTGCTCTGTACACCTGAAAATTTTCTGTTGAAAAGCAACAAAATGGATACTGATATAAGGAAACACTATTTTTATGTGATACATAAAAAATGTCAATTTAAGAGATCATGTGGGAGACGAATCAGTGGCAATAAAATATAACAACATAGATAATGAAAGATGATGAGAAAATTTTAACAGGAACAGAAAGGTAAATGTGCATGCCTTGGGGTAAAAAGCCTTCTCTAACAGATGGGAATAAATGAGACAAATCGGCAGTGTATCTGTTTTCCTGTCATTGTCCCATGTGGTTTTTGTTGAACTTTTCTGCTTAGAATTATGAACTGACTGGTATTAAATTGATCTGTGCCTGAGATTTCAGGAGTTCTTAGAAGAATAACTATTAGCTTGCAAGAGCAAAGGTTGTTGATTCTTGACTGAAGTAGACACTATAATTTGCCCACCAGTCTGTACATGTAGTGTGTGCTGAAAGCAAATCAGTTATCAGTCTACTAATCCTAAATACATTTTAGAAAAGCATAATAATGTTTAAAAACAATCAGTCATATTTCCTCTCATCATTCTAATGCTCTTTATTGTATACCTCAGTAGAATCATTTTAAACCTTACCCTAGTTATAATGTCAGCAATTACAGAAAATGTTATTGCTACATATTTCTTGTGTAAATGTTTGTATTATTCAGTAGCAGTGTTAAGCTATTGAGACAGGGCTATAGGCATTATTATAACTATAGATTAGTTCTACCTCCAGAGATTTGCAGATCCCAGAATAGGAAGCTGTTATATAATATTAGAAACCATTATTACTGCAGTAATTTACTTTAAAAAAGGAAAGGACTTAGTCTGTTACTTTAGAGGTCTGTCTAGCTCTGTATTCTGTCTGCAATAGAAGATGCTTACGAGATGAATAACAGTGCAACCATATGACAATACTTTCTTCATCCACAATCTGATATTTCCTAATTTGATATTCAAGACTACTCGAAAAGGAAGTGGTACTTCTATGGCTGAAGATTGTACTAGATTTTTATTCTGTATCAGAAATCTATCAGAATCAGAATTTTTATTCTATATCAGAAATAGTGTGGCCAGCAGGGCTAGGGAGGTGATCGTCCCCCTGTACTCGGCTCTGGTGAGGCCGCACCTCGAGTACTGTGTTCAGTTTTGGGCCCCTCGCTACAAGAAGGACATGGAGGTGCTTGAGCGGGTCCAAAGAAGGGCGACGAAGTTGGTGAGGGGCCTGGAGAACAAGTCCTACGAGGAGCGGCTGAAGGAGCTGGGCTTATTCAGCCTGGAGAAGAGGAGGCTCAGGGGCGACCTTATCGCTCTCTACAGATACCTTAAAGGAGGCTGTAGCGAGGTGGGGGTTGGCCTGTTCTCCCACGTGCCTGGTGACAGGACGAGGGGGAATGGGCTAAAGTTGCGCCAGGGGAGTTTTAGGTCAGATGTTAGGAAGAGCTTCTTTACTGAAAGGGTTGTGAGGCATTGGAACAGGCTGCCCAGGGAGGTGGTGGAGTCACCATCCCTGGAAGTCTTCAAAAGACGTTTAGATGTAGAGCTTAGGGATATGGTTTAGTGGGGACTGTTAGTGTTAGGTTAGAGGTTGGACTCGATGATCTTGAGGTCTCTTCCAACCTAGAAATTCTGTGATTCTGTGATTTTGTATGATTGTGTTTTAAACCTATGTATGTATATAAACTTCTGACATCATACTATTCTACTTGATACTGTAATTTGGTACTTCTGTTCCCAATAAATTTGTGTATGCCATGGAGCCATTTAACAGCAATGTCTGGTTCCCACTGTCAATGTCATGCTCGCTTATATTGATCTATATCACATCACCACTCAATTATCACTTTTCCATTGTATTTCTGTACGATAACTTATTTCTTATAAGGCACCATTTCATACCTTTGATCATTAAACGTCATCAGTTTTGATTCTTATGTTTAATAGATTTAATTGAAAGCCTTATAGTGTTAGCCTAACCCTATATATTTCTCCCATTTTTCAGTAATTCAGACTTTGAAAACAGAAGATTTATCATTTATGAAGACATCTGTTGTGCTTCCCTATCAGTTGATTTTGCAAAAATTTACCTTTTCTATTGATTATGAAAACTGTGGCACAGCTTTGCAAGAAACACAATACTGTAAAGAGTTATTGCTATTCTTAAGTTTTTATAAAGTAACTCTTAAAACAGTAGATTAAACCATACCTGATTCTTTGAGAGTTTTAATGCTGGATGTAAGAACATTTTGTTCTTTTTGGATGGTCTTATTATTCAGATAATACCAGTGCATCATACCTCTGTGTTACAACTGATTTTTTTTTTCCTTTTCTTTTTTTTTTCTCAGAATGAATGTAACATGGTGTGTGTGTGGGAAGAGTTGTTTAGGTTTTTATCATGCAGTGCTTTTAGGGGAGGGCTAAACAATGGTCTTCTGGAAAGATTATCATGATTTTGGTTTGCCAACCATTTCATAGTGTTTTTATTTTTTTTGTGAGGGGGGGAGGAGGGAGGAGTGGGAAGACAGCAGCAAAAGAATACCTTCTTTTGACACTGCAGCAAAATAGGTATCTAGCTGGTGTAATATTGGATCTAATTTCTGCTTTTTTTTTTTTTTTTTTTTTTTTTTTTTTTTTTTTTTTTTCCAGACAGCATCTGAGAGCTTTCATTTTTTCTGTTATCAGTGGGATGTGCCATTTTCTGGGGTGTTTCTTTGGAAAAAAAAACAACCATCTTTCTCCAGAAAAAATATTGCTCTTTACAATGTTTCTCTCAAAACAAATCTTTTTATACAGTTAGTGAGGGACAGAACTATATGTTATGGGAGGCATGAAGGGTGATTTCAAGACACTGGAGAAACTGCAGAAAAGGGAACAGTGGAAAGTAAATTGGTTTTGGTGCTTTGCAATACAAAGCAGGTATGAATCAGTTTTACTAAGTCAGTGAGATAAAGTAGCTATAGCATACTGATGGATCAATTTATAAAAGCTAAACTTAAAAAACAAACAAAAAAACAACAACACACAACTCCCTTAGCCAGTTTTCATAGCAGAGGTGCTCCATCCTTTTGGTCATCTTTATGGCCCTCCTCTGGACTCATTCCAATATGTATATAACCTTTTTATAGTTAGCATGAAACTAAAAAACTAAAAAAGTAAAAGAACCTTTTCAACTGACTGCTACTACAAGCAGCAAGTCACAAGTTTGTTTTTAAGTGTATAGTATTTTTCTTGATGGCATAGCATCCTTTTTTTTTTTTTTTTTTTTTTTTTTCCTAAATGTCAGTGATCCTTTATGGAGTCTGAGGGTCTGTCTTAATAGGATCATAACGAACCAGCACCCCCTGCTGCAAAACACATACACATACATCAACATTTTTCATCTAAATATTTTTGAACCATCCCTGAAAATTCTGTAAGAACTTCAGTATTCCATGAAATAGAAAGTCACAGTTAGAAAAAAATCCATTGTGTGTTAGCTAGGTTATTTTATGAAAGCAAATACTTAAAAATTAGTCTTCTCTGGAACTCACTTTGTCTTGAGATAATAATTTGATGTATTTACTTTGCATTAATATATGATTCTGTCTGAACACACTAATGATTTGCTCCATTGTTATTTTATTTCTTCTATTTCACTTGTGGGTAGTTTCTCTTTTAAATTTAGTATGAAACATAATATTTGAAACACCTATAAAACAATTTTATAAACTTACAACTCATCCATTTGGTGTAAATGAGGTGTTTCACAACCAGATTTATACCTACAGGTGACAATAGCTACTTATTTGTAAATTTGATTTAACCATACTTCTGGAGGTTAAGCAAGCTGGTAGTGATATGTTATAATCTGGCATTAACAACATCATCTTTAACTTTATCACTGTCACTAATGGCAATTTTGCAACTGCACTTGATATCAAAAAAGTGAGTGAGTACAGGCAAGGGATTGTATTGAATTCTTTCTGTAAAAATTGAGTTCTTTAAAACATACACTCTTTACCTGCTTTAATAGGTATGGTCTTGTAGAATGAAGCTCATAGTAAGGAGAGATTTGAAGTAAAGGTCTGAAATATGTAACTTGATAAAACATTTTATGCTCCTATTGTTTAAAATTATTTCTGTGTCCGGTACTGGAGTCTCCAAATTCTTTTGCTAAGGAAGATGGTGGACTATTCCTAATATCATTACATTACCCTCATAGCTATTTAGTGTTCGATTTTATTATTATTATTATTATTTTATGGTAGCACTTTTGAAAGAAAAAAATCATTTCTGTTTATTAAAACAATATATTTATTTGTAGTGTATGAAATGTTGGATCATTCCATAGCATATTGGTGGGAATTCTTCCATCTAGGAAGCTTTGAAGTTGGTAAAGAATACACTGTCTGAATATATAGTGAAATAAAAGCTATATAAGTTGTCCTTTATGAGAAAGCATGATCTCAGACTATCTGAAAACCTTGCTAATAACTGAAGTCCTAAGTGTTCACTAAATTTGTGAGCTGGGACTTTAGGCAGTAAGGAAAACAAAGGAAATTAAACAATCACCATTTTGTTGATAGAAGTTGGAAGAAACTGCAGAAAATCCAACAGAGAAGGCACGACTCAGTCCTTGAATATTTGTGACCTGATTCTTCTCCTTATGTCAGTTATTTATTTATTTATTTATTTTCAGAGAGTATCTCAGGTTTCAAATATTTGGGATTTTTGAAGAGATTTTTTTTGAAAAATAAATTTTTGAAAAGAGAGTTTTCAAATGACTATTATTCAAATGGTTTCTTATGGTAAATCAGAATTGCGCTGTTTAAATGCTGGGATAAATGTTTAAGATATGGAATGCTTGAAATATGAAATACTCATAAAATTTACTTTCTTAATAATCAGTTTTATTTTAAATAAAAGTATAAGATACATAACAAATAATCTTAAAGCATAGGCCTTTAAAACTGAAACATAGAAGCAGTGATCTGTGCTGGAGCTTTCATTTATATTGCATTTATTAAATAAGTGCCAAATAATTTAATATGACCTTGAAGAAAATTAATAATGTATTCTTTCTTATATGCTTAAATGTTTCAACTGTAGAGGATTCGTGCATGTTTTTGTGAGTTTCAGTACCTGCATGAACCTTATTCCTATCCACATAATAATTTACATGCTTATGTACCTAAGCATTACAGCTAAATGTACAGCTATCTGTTGAGGTTATGTTTAGCTTAACTACCATCCCTCTAGTTGTGATGAATACTCTGACATTTGTATCATAATGTATGAGTAATGGTTACAATACTCTAGGTGAGATTTTTCATCTTTCCAGGAATGGCTCTGGAGGAGAATTATGCTTGGGAAATTCTACATGTGAATGTGGCATGTTTCCTTTTTCTGTTCTTTCCTCTACTCAGTCATTGCAGAAAGTCATGGTATCTACCCAGAGTAAAATCAGGCATGTCAGGAGAGAGGGTCTAATTCATTCATCCTGTTCTGTTTTTAAATCAGGTGAAGTACCACCAATGAGATGGATAGTGAATTTTGACCGAGATCTTCTAGATGGTCTGGTATTGGCAGCACAGCTAGCAGCTTATTGTCCATACTTGGTAAGGACTTCTCTTAATATCATGCAAGTTTTACAGGGTAATATTAATTAATTATGTGGATTTACTCAGGCCTTATTTTCCTTTGGAATTGTTGATTTGTATGTTTTTTAAAAACAAAATATCATTTAGTGAGTGTAGAGCGATTATTTCAGTATAATTTTTCTCTGCTATATTCTTAACAGAATATTTTAGTTCAAAATTTAGATCTTATGGATTTCTCAAAGAATACAAATCCAAACAGTAGTTTTGCTGAGTGGAATATGAAAAGTTTGATTTCTGTATCTTCCCTAGATTGCTACTCACTTTGTAAGGATGTATACTAATGCAAAAACTCCTGCACAGTTTCTGCACAACTGTTTGATACTAGTGAATGCTATGCACGCTGTCAATCTGACTATAGACATAAAGGTAAATGATTTTATACAATCTTTACTCACATACTTTGTTTTATTTTTGATTTTTTACTTCTATAATACCAATATTGTATATCAATTTGATATTAGATTTTAGTGAATCAGTTTTATTCCATGATGTGCTACTGTATGATGGAAATCAAAATACTGCTTCATAAAAATACACTTAATAACAAGTAATTTCTATAATTCCTTGATTTGTAGAAGTGTATATATGCAACTAGCTGATTATAACAAGACTTACTCAGTTCAGATTCTAGCATTGTAAATCACAAAATGAAAGATGGAGTAGAATTTATTATTATCATTCTAAGACAAAAAAAATATAAAAACAAACAGCCTGCACTTAAAAAAGAATGGTAAATATATATATATATATATATGTATATATATAAAATGGTGGTATTTAGGTGCCTCTATCTAAATCATGCACACTCATGAATGTTCTGTCCCAGGTTTGATCCACACAGAATTCAGTACCCTTGGACTGCTGGTGTGAAAGCCATCAGCCTCTGGAGTCCTTCACTGGGATTCCTTCTATGATGTTGATGATGTTTATTACTTCTGCATCACTCTATAATTCACTTGGGATCATTTTTATATGTTTGGTACCACACCTCACAGATCTCTTTTTCCATCAGTTTAAGCTCTGTTACCTCCAAATTTTCTGTATAGCTGATTCACTTCTCCTTTGCTCACTTATTGATTAAAGTCTTGTCCTTACCAAAATTAGTAACAACCATTTCAGTTAATTTTAATTATCATCTTAATTTGCAGAGTGGTTCAGCTTCCATTATGAGCAAAGTGAATGGCAGGGACTGTGATGGGCTGAGGTGGGTGTGGGACATATTGAGCTGGCTAGAAGACAAGAAGATGACGTAGTAGAATAGACATAGTATTTGTCTGTGTATGAAGAAGCTTTCCAAAGGAATAAATAGTATTAGGAATCAGAGATGGAGGTGTGGTGTGAACAAAGTGATGTGAAAGGAAGCTCAATTACAACGTTTTGTTTGTTTGTTTATATGTATGTATGTTTTTTGTTTGTTTTTGTTTTTTTTTTTTCCTTCCATTCATAGAACTGTCGAATCATTAGGGTTGGAAAAGACCTCTAACTAAGATCATCTGGTCCAACCATCACCCTGCTACCAATGTCACCCACTAAATCATGTCCCTAAGCACCAAGTCCAGCCTTTCCTTCAATATTCCCCAAACTAAGTGTTTCTGCCTGGGATCAAACCAGGGACTTTTTACATGTGAGGTGAATGCGATAACCACCACACTACAGAAACCTGCCTAAAATTTGATTAGCAGGGCAAAATTAACAATCCTATTTCCAGTTGTACTAGATGTTTTTCTGCTACCGCCTCCTGATATGTATAGGCTGTTAGAAACGTCCTGGCTATTACAGGCTAAGCCAAGAAAATCCATTTCACATACTTATAACTGACAGGAACCAAAAGAAAATAATATAGGTATAATCTTGAAAATAAAGGTATATTTTGGTTCGTCTTGTAATACGAAAAACAGCCAGTACAGCACATGAAGGCAGAGGCTGAATGGCTGGTAAGTAAAAACAGTTAACCATATTCAAGGTGGAAGCAGAACTCTAGGACATGCATTTTTAGTGCACTTAGTGTGTTTTAAGACTACAAGGTAATAATATTATTAGTTCACCGTATATCTAAGGTATTGGTGTTTTTGTAGATGGGAAAGTTTATCTCTGTACATATCAAGAATTTAAACAAAGCTGTATAATCAGTCAACACTAGAAAAAGGAACAGATCTCAGATCTTCAACGTCTGCATTTAATTGTAGATGAAGGCATGGTCTACAATCAAAATATTCAGGAAAGTAAAACAGTAGAGAATGTAAAGAATACTTTTTACATAGGCTTACTGGAATTCATACATACTTTTCCAAGAATACTATAGCAATTTCTTAAACTTGTTCTTCAGCAATAAAAGCAGCAAAATACATGCATGCATCCACTTGCTGGAGTGTCCTAGTCTGGGATTTTTTTTTCTGTTAGTCTTGTTTCCTAAATTTAGCAAGTAAAAATGTTCCAACAGTATTGGCAAAGTTCTTGACTATCTGGCAATCATTACTTCTGAACTTTCAGGAGAGCTTTGCATTAATTAATGCAAAGATGGTGGTGACAGTGCAAGCTGTGACATATATCAGGTCTAGAACAGATGGCATTTTCAATCACTTTAAAATCTAAGATTCTGTAATAATAAATTTAACTGTCTGGAAGACTTCAGCTGTAAGTTTAAATGATACCTCTAATGGAGTTCAAGGCTTTTAAATCCTCTTAAGGATTAAGATATAGATTTAAGATATAGTACTTGTGGCAAGAAATTCTTTGTTTCCACTTTCTGATCATGACTGACAGTTCAATCCTGGAGTATTAATGGTGTCTTTCTATGTATTTTTTCCTTCTGTTTGCTATTTTAAGTTCTAAAGCACTTTGATTTGAAGAACATCCAATTGAAAGTAAGATAGGATGGTGGATAACAGTGATTTGCTGGAAATGTACATAACAAGGATAGATTAGGAATGCAGTGACTGGGGACAGCCAGCAGAGGATCCCAATCTGCCACTGATGTAAAACTGAGGCCAACAAAAATTTGGGACCAAGTGAAATGGAGTATATTTTCGAACAAGTATAGAATTAAGTATAGAACATGTTGTGAGTAAAGTCAGAGTGTTAAGAAGCTGAAAACGAATGTGCCTATTTGGCTGAAATACAGAGAGGAATTCAGCATAGCTGTGGAGTAGAACACAGTACAACTGGGCAATGGCATGGCCAAATGAGGAAGAAAAGGGCACAGATGATAACCATAAGATTTGAGTGTGAAATGAAGGAGAGAAGGAAAATGGTGCCAGCAGCCAATGGAGGAAAGGAATTTAAAATTTCTGGTAAATCTAGGAATTTTTCCTTCAGTTAGTCTACCAGTACACCTAGAAAGAAAACTTCTTGGCTCACACTTAATGCTATGCTTGTACTTGTATTGTCTTCATTTTGCTATACTTGATTAAGAAGGCATTAGTTTGACAAATTTGACAACTTCTTGACAAAACTAACTTTAAGGTAAAGCACTTCTTTCATAATTCTTAGTTACTTGATTAAAATTTGTATGATACTGCAAATACACAGATAGAACCCTCTATCTATCTGCCAATCTGTAACATAAATGCAAATATCTTGGTTTGCCTGAGATAGGAATCTAACATTGATGTGTTGTCTTACATACAGAAAATAGAAAAGAACTTAAAAATCACTTTTATTTTTTAGAGTAGCAATTGCCTTCTCATATATATCTTTATTAGACTGTATCTTACATAGCAGCTCTACTAGGCTATTCTTGAAAAACACTTGAAGGGAGTTTTAAAAGACGGAATCTTCCTAAGTATCTACATAAAAGTATATAAAACAACAACATGCTTTGATCTGTAAGCCTAAAAAATCAGAGCAATAGATAAAGAGCATTTGGCTGGAACTCAGCTTTATTGATAATATTCACTGGCATGATGAGATCTTTGCAAACATATGCAATTGCAATAGATGCCTGATCTGTGTGATTATCTCCAATTTTAAGTTCACCTGGAATATAACCTTTGGCATCCCATAAGCATGTTGTGGAAATGGAAGGAAAGGCATCTTATTGTTTCCTAATAGGTGTTGCTTTTTATTTCTACTAGAACAATTGAAAATTACTCAAACCTGATAATGGTCTCATCTGAAATATATTTAATGATAGCCTGTATATATCTAAATGGGATGAATATATTTTTAGCAAGGATTAGATAGTGTTTTTTTTTTTTTTTTTTTTTTTTTTTAAATGAGGCTATTCAAATGTTTATATATTACGAACATATCAAAATATAGACTCTTAAGCTTTATTTAGATACCAAAATTACTATTTGATCTTTTTCCCAGACTTGCTAACTGTTTATTTCTCACCCTGTCTTCAAGTTTATTAAAACCTTGGCTGCTGCACATCTATAAACTTGTGTAAGCCTCTATAAACTTACAGATGTCATTTTGTTCCATGCAGTGTTGTTTTCTGTATGTTCTCCCTATAAGTTCAGTGTTTAATCTTTATGGATCTGGAAATATCTATCAAAGATTAAATGTATTACTTTCTGTTGCTGAAACTCAATATAGGATTTTTATTACCTACTGTTTAATACTTTGGTCATAATTTTTGATAGTCATTTGCCATTGTTAGTTTAAATTGACTACCTAGGTAACAACTCATGGCCACTGATTTCAAGCCTTCATATTTTTTAAGTAATTTGTGTCTTGCTAGAAGCTGTTCTTTGGTGTAGGATATCTATTTTCATCCTTACTTTATAGGCTTTGTAGTGGGCAAAAGTTTCTGTGTGCTTTTTTTTGCATCCGTTGAATAGTTTGCTTCATTACATTATTCAACTAATAATTATATGTTCAGAAGAGTAGAGAAATTTATTGTCAAAATAAGTGATTCAGCAATCCGCTGCTTCCTGATTTTTATTTCTTATTTTTAATAAAGTTTTTGTCTCCTTTTTATTTCTGTCTGTCGGAACTTTGATTATTTACTGTGATTATTTTTTATTTAAACCAACCAGATTTTTTTTTCTTGTTCCTTTCCCCCTCCTTTTTTTTTTTTTTTCCATTTCCCATTTTATTTTGTATCAATCAATTACACTTTGCTATGCCAATAAAAACAGAACTACCAGCATTTACTAAGTAGAATGACTGGTAGGCAGTTAATGTCATTTATTTTTTGTATTAATTTATAAATTTATTTTCATAAAATCAAGAGACATTGTTTGTAAGCAGTTATATACTACTGTCTGAATAGTAGTAATAGCAATACTAAAGAATGAACTTGAGTAATATACAGGTGAATATGCAGTGATACAAAGGAAATACAGAGAGTTGGCTTCGGAATTGAAAGCACAGAACTGATGGTGTTGAAACAGTTAAAAAACTTTTTTTGTCTGAATAGAACCAATCTTCTAACCCTTGACTTTCTTGTCCAGTTTTGATCTTTTCCTAAATTGGAATATATAGAATTTGAAGTATAATAATTTATCCGGTTTATCAGGTCAAGCAATTTCTTTAGCTAGGCAACATTTTAGTAGAAATAAAAAGCAATCAAACAGATAACAAAGATCTACTTCCAGGTGTGTACATTTTTCTGTAGGACCTGACATTCAATTTAGGAGAGAAGGTAACTGTAATTGTAAAAATTGAGTGTATTATGGACAACTTTATTATAATAACATTATCACATAAGATACTATGCATGAAATTTTAAAATACTTAATTAGCCTGATTTAGGGCCTTGTTGTTTAAATCTGTGGCTGATCTTTCCTGCCTGTATTTATCTGGGAAGCCACTCCCATCTTCATTATTTGATTAGACTTCTGTCTAATCAAGTTCATGCGCCTGATGGAAGAGTTTATACTTCTCTTTCCAGTGATTTACTAGAATCTCTGAGGACTAAAGCTTTCACCTGTTTTGCAGTTGCTGAATATCTGGTTATTATTTATTTTGGTTTTCAATACTAGGCCACTGACATCTGTGATCCAAACCCAGTCACGATGCTTTTTCTGTGTGTCTACCTATATGAAAGCCTCCCACACTACTTACCCAAGAAGACTATAGAATTTACAGGTGCTCTCCATGCAACTGTTGTTAAACAGGTACTGATACCATTGAATTTAGATCTGTAAAAGAACAATGTTAAAACATGCTGTGTATATATTATTACTGTATTACGTATATACTGCAACAAAGAATGAATTTCATGTCATTTGGCTACTAAATGTAGAAGAGGGAAGAATATTTTTCTCTTCAGGATTGAGATGCTGACTTCTGTTTTCCCCTATGCTTGTGAGCACAGAAAAATCTATGAATGTAACTGGTTTCTGGGATAAAGACAGAGAGGAATAAGAGATTAATAGCTGGCATAGGCATGCATTGTACATTGCAAAAGAAGTACTCAGAAAAACAGGTCAGACAGTCTGTGGGACATCTGTTCTTATTAGGGAAAAAATGATTTGCATTGTTATTTGAAGTACTGTTATTTTGTGGTATCCTTGCATTTTGGAACCTAGCTGTAGAACTTCTTTTTTGTGCTTTAAAAAATGAATAAAATTTCACTAATTTTGTTGTTGTTGCTGTGATAGGTGTGTCTGAAAAACCCGAGCATTAAAACTTTGGTGTATAAAGCTATTCTTGTGGGAAGAGATGCTGATGATTTTTCATTACCTAAAGGAAACACTGTAATCATTTATTCCAAGTAAGTAATGACTTTTTAGTGTTATGAATCACAGAACTATATGAATCACAGAATGGCTGAGGTTGGGAGAGATGTCTGCAGGTCATCTAGTCCAACACCCCTGCTCAAGCAGAGACATCTAGAGCAGATTGCCCAGGATGATTTCCAGATGACTTTTGAGTCTCTTCAAGGCGGGAGACCCCATAACCGCTCCAGGCAACCTGTGCCAGTGTGCCATCACTTGCACAGTACAAAAGTGCTTTCTGGTGTTCAGATGGAACCTCTTGTGTTCCATTTTGTGCCCATTGTTTCTTGTCCTGTCACTGGGCACCATGGAAAAGAGCCTGGCTCTGGCTCTGTCTTCTTGGCACCCTCATTTCCGGTTTTTATATACTTTGAAAAGATCCCCCTGAGCCTTCTTTTCTCTTGGCTAAACACTCTGAGCTCTCTGAATTTCCTCATAGGAGAGCTGCTCCTGTCCCTTCATCATACTTGTGGCTCTCCACTGGACTCTTTCCAGTATGTTGATGTCTCTCTTTCAGTTGAGGGCTCAGAACTGTATCCACCGCTCTAGGTCCAGCCTCACCAATGCTGAGTAGCAGAGAAGGATCACCTTGCAACCTGCTGGCTATATTTACCTAATGAAACCAAGAATACTGTTAGCCTTCTTAGTGGCTAGTGCACTAACTCATACTCAATTTGGCGTCCAGCAGGAACCCCAAGGCCTTTTCTGCAAAGCTGCTTTCTAGCTGGGTAGCTACCAGCATGTACTGTTGGCTGGGGCTGTTTCTCCTTAAGTGTAGGACTTTTTACTTCTCCTTGCTGAACTTCATGAGGTTCCTATCAGACCATTTCTCCAGCCTGTTGTGGTCTCTCTGAATGGTAGCATGACCCTTTGGTATATCAGTCACTCCTCCCAGTTTTGTGTCGAATGCAAACTTGTTGAGGGTACATTTTACCCCATCATTCAGATCATTAAGGAAGATGTTGAACAGGATTGGACCCAATATTGATTCCCAGGGCACCCTGCTAGTTACTGTGCTCCAAAGAAGTCTAGCAGCATGGGAATGCAGCAAGTCTTTGTAGATACAACTAATTTAATAGTAGTGGAACACTAAGAATGTGTTCAATTAAAAACTGGGCTACTTGGATCTGCTGTTCTTTTTTTTTGCCCAACTAAAATTGAAATATCTCCTCTGAGTGTGACTCATGTTTTTTACATTAGTGCATTATGGCAGTATGAACTGGTAAAAAAATTTCCTTTGTAAGATTTTGATTTTTGTTTCCTATTATTAACTGAAACATGACAAGAAATTTAAGAGATCATGACACAGATTTGACAGTAGTGTTAGACTACTACTTTTTACCCACGTCATCCCTCTGTTGCAGCTGCAATGTCATTATTTCTGTCTTAAATTTCTGTAATACTTTGTCATTTAAGGATCTCGGAGAGATTTAAGTTTGGGAAAACGTTAGTTTGTTAATATTTTTGCTAGCAAAAATACACATAATATGTGCCTGTCTTTTGCTTTTTGTTTTTGCAATACATTTTGCTCTTTCTGTGAAACATGGCTTAAGATTAGATACAGGAATACCACAAATCATTTAAGTGTTGAAGGTAAAAGGGATGTGGCAGTGGCTCTGGCAGCCAGTTAAGAGTTTTTAAGTTTAGATTGCAAGTTTATATAATATACTTCTTTGAAGATGAAATGGATTAGAGATTGTAAAATGGAAAACAAAGGTCACCATTTAAATGAAAGTAAGCCACGAAGAAGGAAAACATTTCAAACATACTGTCGAATTCAAGACTTAACATAAATACAGTGCTCTTTAAGGTTGACCAACATTTCAATATGAAATAGCGTGACTATTGTAAATACATGCAAATGGAAAAATAAATAATGCTTTGTTGTCAGTGAGCTATGAGGCTGATTTACTTTGGTTTTCTTTGCAATTTCTTCAAATAAGAATTAACATAAGAATGTAATCTTAGAAAATATCATGTGCTTCTTGAAAGGTCAATATTGTAGCTGTTTTTCGCTTCACCTTTAAGAAGTAGAAGAAAAAAAAAGAAAAAAGACAAGTAAAAAGTAAATATGTACAACATCATGAATGAGCTGCTTACCACTATATATAGCTACAGACATTTGAAAAAATGCGTAGCAATTTGAAAAAATGCAAAGCAAAAACATAGCTTGTGGAAATGGCAGTCATGCATTGACTACCACTGCAGTGTTTACCATAATGTAATCTTATGTGTAGTCTTGGCCCCCAAATGAAAAATAGATTTTTAAATTAATAATGTTATTAAAAATGTGATGGAATTGTTTGAGAACTCTAAGCATTGGTAGGTTTGGTGGGAGTCTTGCAGTTGCTTTATGTTAGACCATAATAACATATGTGGTTTTGGAAGTAATAGAAATGTGAATAATAAACCAACACCTCTATTTTGTGTAGACTTACTGTTATAAGTGCTGATTTATATTCACGTACATAAAATCAAAAACAAAAACAAAAACAGAGAATTTGTAGGAAAGAGAGTTATGGAGTTTCTTTGGAAAGAGTGAAAGTCTTTAGAGAAACTCAGAAATGAGATAAACTTGTAACAGATTTCTAGAAAAAAATGGCCCAAATAAAAAAGTGAAGGCAAATTTTCAATGTGTTCAGTAGGACATTTGATGTGAGTGTATTATTAAAACTTGGTGGAGTTATTTTTTGACAGGAATGCTAGTATCAATGAGTATAAACTGTTTAGGAATAAAATACTTTAACATACCTATAAAGAATTACTTCAAATTACAATTATTTGTTCTACTTTTAGAAGTAAATAACCCATAACTAACAGTTTGGAAGCAGATGAATCTATGTATTAAAAATCCATCAAAACTATGAAAGCCTACTTCCTATGTCAGAGAACAGGGTGAGCTATACTTTAACAAACTTATTGAATATCTGCAATGGTTCAGACAACTTAAGGTCAGATATCTCTGCATCTTTGTTCCCCTGAATTGAAATTATACAGTATAGATTGTTGAATATTTTATATAAACATGGAAATAGCTTCACCACTAGTTCCTCTTGCACTGCACATTGATGCTAGCCAGCTTTTATTTTATTTTTTTTTCCCTGAATCATCGCGCTTTAAGATGAACTAATAAATGAGAAGCAAGCTGTTACTTATGAAAGTCTTTCTGCATGGCTCCAATCAAGTTGTGAAGCTCGCTTTGCCAAAGTTTCAGTGTTAAAGGTCAAGAGAAATATTAGCTATTTAGAAAACATTCACTCATGAGAGTTCAGGCAATTACTGTTGAAAAAAATGAAGCAAAGCCTTGATAGGGAGGATAAAGAAACTCAAACTTGTCAATCCTCTGATTGGAGAGCTGCAAGGTTTTATGTCATACACAGAGACTGTTCTCTAATTATTTGCCAAAAGTATATATTCCTACATTTAGAATTAACTATAATTGGATTTAAGATCACCACGGGTTATTGTAATCATTGATCAGGAATAAGTGTTCTTGACTAATCCTGTTTGTCCTGCTGGGTGAGCACACTTGACATAGAAGATTCTGTAGATGAATGCCCATTCTGAATGAACTCTCTAGGAGAGATTAACTGCAGGAAAACTGATAAACTAACAGATAAGGAAAAAAAAAAAAAAGTGGAAAGGTGAAGGGTGACGAAGAGGAGTTACCTAAATCAATTAGGAAGCAGTGATGTGGCATTAGAGATGCCACGTATCTTAAAACAATAGTGATAAAGTTATGGAAATACGTAATATGTGTCTGTCTGTATTATCAGAGAGGCATGACAATGTATGCTGCAGTCCACTAATATCCGGAGAAACTTAGCAATGGCTGTGATGGGGTAACCATGGCCCACTGCCAGACACCCACCCTGCTACTCCCCCTCCTTAAGAGAAGATGGGGAGAAAATAAAAAAGTTTGTGGGTTGGGATAAAGACAGGCAGATCTCTTAAGAGTTATGACCAAAGTCAAAACAAAAAGTGATAAACAAAGCTAAAAGTTATAAAAACACCTTACCTCCTTTCCACCCCATTCTCCCAAGCCTAACTTCACTCCATCCTCCAACTCCTTTACATTCTCCCACCACCACTCCTGAGTGGCACAGGGGAGACAGGGAATGGGTGGTTTCGGTCTTCTCCTAACAGTTCCTCTATCTTGCTCCTTCATCTTCACACTTACCTCTACTCTAAGGAGTCTGCAGTCCTTCAGAAAAAATAAAAAAAATTACTCTAGCATGAGTTCTCCATGGGCAACAGTTCTCAGGAAGTATCCAACTGCTCCAGCATGGGGTCCTCCATCGACTGCAATGTGGAATCTGCTCCAGTGTGGTCCTCTCCATGTTCTGCAAGGAAATAATTGCCCTGGTACCTGGAACACCTCCTCTCCCCTTCCTTCTCTGGCCTTCATGTTCTCTCTGCTGTGTCTCAGCCTTTTTTCCCTTGCACTTCAGCCTTTCAGATGATTTTCCCCTTACACATGTTTTCATGCTGGCTCCGTAATGAGCTAGCTGGAACTGTCTGTGTCTGACACAGGGCAGCTTCTGCTCTCTTCTCAGGGAGGCTGCTTCTGCATCTCACTGCTACCAAAGCCTTGACACCCAATATCTGTCAAGAATGAATGTTTTAAATCATTTGGCCAAGATGAAATTGACTTAAATCCTAAGCATCTGAATATCGGTAAAATCTTCCAAAGACCATACTGTTGTTTTCCTCTGGCTTTTGAGGTGTGTCAGAACATTATCAGTGTAGCTCTCAGATCTTGCATATAACATAATTAATCTTTGATTAGAGGTTTTCATTCTCCAGGGCAATTCCCGATGCCATATAGATTTGCAGTTCACAACAGCAATAGTGTGAAGGTCTCTAAGCTCTATTGGGTGGTGCAGACATATTTATAAGCTGCTCATTCTGGGTACTGTAGCAAGAGAAGTAATGAAGATGACTTGATCAATATTTAAAAGTACCTTCCTGGGAAAGGGACCTGCTTAACTGCAAAGAAAATAGAACAAAACTTTTAATAAAAACAGCACCTTAAACCTGGAGCTGTACAAACTCTCACTGGAAGTAGTGAAAGTGATTAGCTACTGAAGGGAAGAAAAGAAACTCTTACTTACAGAAACTATGTACTTACCAGATATAATTGAGGGGTGATGTTGCACATAATGGCCTGCAGCTCCTACAGACTGTGTTATCTAGTTGTTTATGTGGCCTTAAACTTTGCCAATTTGACAACTACAAATAGCTTTATTTTTTATCTTTCTACATAGAATCATAACCAATAAAAGAGAGAGAATTTGGTTGCTTGAAAGATGGTTTTTGAAAGATGATTGTCCTGGTTTGGGCTGGGATAGAGTTAATTTTCCTCCTAGCAGCTTGTATGATGCTTTGTTTTGGATTCAGGATAAGAATAATGCTGATAATACACTTGTGTTTTAGTTGTTGCAGAGCAGTGCTTACAGTAAATCAAGGCCTTTTCTGCTTCTTGTACTACCCTGCCAGCAAGGAGGCTGGGGGTGCCCAAGAAGCTGGGAGGGGACGCAGCCAGGACAGCTGACCCACACTGGCCAAAGGGATATCCCATATGGTATCGTGCCAACAGTAAAAATGGGAGGAGCTGCCTGGGGGCTGCCGTTGCTCAGGGACTGGCTCATTCTATAGATCTATAAGTCTAAGATCTATAGTCATCTAAGATCAATAGTCATCCTTGCTGCGATTTTGTGAACCTTTTTCAATTTTGCTAGATACGTTTTTGAGGTAAAGAGGTGCAAACAGCAAAGATTTGAGCCCTTTAGATTTGTCCTTTGGATGGGATTTGGTGGCCTAATGATAATCTCTTTGTAATTTTTTGTTTCTTTTCTAATTATTTGTAACACTTCATTTACTTCCTTGGATGTTTCCCAGCACTGTGCTGGTGTTTTCATGAAACTGTCTTTCACAAATCCAAGTTCTCTCTGGTGAGTTATAATGGCTTGGAGGACATTGCTTTATGGCAGCACAGGGTTGTTTTCCCTGTGTACATCTCTTTACACTGAATTTCCTGTAAATTTGTTGTACAGTCTCATAAGGTCTTCGATCTTTGCGCTATTGATCTTTGTCCTTACAACCTGAAGCATCTTAGAACATCAGTAAACTTTCTTACTTTCCAGTTGTCACAGACGCTCAAGGACTCCATTAATGACCTGTCTACATAGCAAGAAGCATTAGTTCCTAAATTCTGTTTCTTTCCCTCCTTTTCCTTCTTTCCTGAGTCATATATACAGTCTCTGTCATTCATGTCTGTTTGTTTTCCTTGTAAGTCTATTGAAAGGGACTTTGTTAGAAATAGAAGAACTTAATCATCCTTAATCATGTTCTTGTTGAAATCAGGATGCCACCGAAAATGTGGCATGCTGATTGCTATTACAAGTCCTCTGCTTCACAACTTAACTGTGAATATGAATGCACATACAGTGTGTAACAAGCATATTTCTCATACCACCAGTAGTTGTTTGCATCTACTTTAGAATTTCAAGTTGGCAGAAGATCAGTAAATCACACAGAATTTACCTCTGCCCTCCATTTTAATTATTTTTTTCTCCAGGCTGCACAGTTCCTATTAATCATTTAATAGGGAAGGCTGATGTGGCCTGGGGAGAAGCGTCCTTTTAGTATTTTCTATCTCTTCCAGAAAGACAACAAACAAATCTATAGATTACAATTATAACCCTTTCCTATATATATATATTTATTAATTTATTTGAAGAATTACTTGAATAATCTCAGTTTATGTAAATTACAAAATTTCAAGATTTTCCTATCGTTTATTGGCTTTGTACCATCACTTTCATGTTTTGTTAGGAGATAAATTTTAAAATTTCTTGAACTATAGAGATTTGGCATTACAATTAAAGTATAAAACAGCAGAGTTTTGGGTTTGTATTTTGTGATATTCTACTAGAAATTAAAAATATCTGGCCATTTTTTTATTTGAGGAAAGCTCTCTATGCTCTGCTCTTGTGTAGAAAGGCAGAATACTTCTATAATTTACAGTTTTCTGGCTTTTAGAATGGTCCTGCATGCTAAAATTTTTATGACCTTCCATTTTAAGATGTTAATCCCAGTACTATAGAATGATCCTGAGAGCTTCAAAGTGAGAGCTTCAGCCATTAAACTTTTGTCTATTAGTCTTGCTTTAATTGCAAGACTAATGCAGCTCAGCTTACCTCATTCCGATAGAAACTTGATCTGTTGCTTATGCAAGAAAACTCTTTTTTTTTTTTTTTTTTTCTTTTTTTTCTTTTTTCCCACCTCTAAAATGTTCAGCTTTGCCTAATTACTCTGAAGGTTCTTTTTCTCAATTCTTTCTGTCTTCAATGGGGATTTTATTAAGAACTTCTAGATCTGCCTCACAGTATACATAACAGGATGTCCAATTGTTTAACGTACAAAATTGTATTCAAATAAGGGAGCATAAAGTAAATCAGTTGTTAGCTTAGGGCAATGCTATAAGAGAACTTTCTCTGCTAGTGTGTGGGAAGAAAAATCAAGCTACATACTGAGGGCATAAAAAGCAATAAGGATTTTTATTATTATTTTTCAATCCATATAGTTCTTTTATTAGAATGTTTTAAGGTGCTCTTAGACAGGAGATTGAACTACAATAAAGTATTTCAGAAGAAACAAGTGACTTTCTAGCCACCTTCCCTTACAAAGACTAAAATACACTTCAGAAGTGACCTTTCTGAGTCACCTGAGTCACAATTTTGTGCCTAATTATTTAAAGAATTATTGTTATTATTTTGCCTAGGAGACAAACAAGTATAAACGTGGAATTCACTAGTCATTTTCTGCGCCCTGCTGAAGCAGTTTTGCTACTGATCTCAAAGAGCGTGGGTGGAATAGGTGGTGCCACACTGTCATTCTCTCTGAAATCTGAAGTCAAGCATATTGAGCCTGCTGTAAGTCTGTGTATGAGGTTAATATTGCCACAAAAAATACCGCTCAGATGTATGTTGTATCAAACAAAAGTGAACTGAGGTAAGAATAAAAAGGTCAGTTACGATCAGCATTTGCCTTTGACCTATTAATATTCAAGTTTCCAGTTTTAGCCTGTGTATGTGCAGAGAAAGGTCTAGAGGAATATCTAAGATGACTAAGGATGTAAATCTCACATAGATACAGAACAAATTAAAACTTTTGGAACTGATTGCCCTGAAAATAAATCTGGACTTCTTTCAGCACAAGAATACTTTTGGAAATTCTATTGCAGAGATGGTGATACACCTCTGCAGTTTAAGAGCCTAAATGTCTTCATCTGACATTTCACTTCTCAGATGTAGGTGGATAGCCAACTTCTGTTAGATATTGCTAGGTTTATTTGTGCTTTTTAATTTAGATGGTCTTTAGATTTAAGATACACCCCAGAAATAGTGAGAGCAGAGACAGGCATGCTTTCCAGCATTTGTTACCAGACATTCTTTGAGCAGATCTGGATAGAACCTCTCCTGAACTTAGATGGAGTTTATGTGAGTCTATTTTTTTTTCCAATGGCAGTTTTTATGCCATAGCAGTAGACATTGATGTTAGAGAGGAAGGTTGGGACAAGAGAAAAAAAGGAGAACGTGTCAAGCAGATAGTTTGGTTCCTGTCCCTGTGCTATCATTTTGAAGAGCATTTACAATGTGGTGAAGTTTAACACATTTAAAATGAAATAGGCTTTAGCTCTACTGGCAACAAAGATTAGCATTTTAATTATGTGAATTCTGTAGTCATCAGTGGTCAAATACTTCTTTGTAGTATTTTCCTTGTAGTATTTCCAATACACATTGTTTTGCAATTTTTAATATTTATATATTTTTTGTTCTCTTTTAGGATATATTAAAATTCAAATCCCCATGTTATGAGCTGAAGAAAGTTGTCCTAAATGTTACTAATCCCTTCAGAACTGATGGCATATTCAGGTAGACAATGCTATAAAGACAAGACTATACTGATTATGCTTTTTATCTACTCTTTTTCCATAATTTTCATTTTCTGATTAAGAATGTAAAACCTTGAGGTTAAATTATAGGGATTTACATTACCCAAATTGTTACAAGCACTGTGAAGTGGAAGCTATCATAATGAATAAAGAAGATAAATAAGTCTTAATTGAAATCCGTCTCAGTGTAAGCAATAAAGCTAGAGCTTTAATCAAATGGAGTTCATGAACCTTACTTGTATTTTTGTGTTTGGCTGAGGTCCAGCAGAATTCCAGAGAGAAACATGCCATGTTAATTAATAGTTCATTATTTTTTCCCCCAAATCTCCTTTATCCTGCTCTTTAAATTATTAAGCATGCAAAAGAAAAAATATGCTTTTGCCTTGAGGCTTGTATCACTATCCGTTAATCTAATTTTTCATTTGTATTCATCATAGATGTAACAACTACAGAATTAGAAATTTTTTTGTTAATACAAAAGGCGTAGAATACCCCTCTGAAATCTCAGTTTATATGATGTGACTCCATATTTTGTTTTTAATCTGGAAAGCTATATATGGGTTCATATAGTTCATTTATTTACAAGTACATTTCCATAACATTTTAACTTGTGTTACTGATCTATTTAATATGTTCCATAGGCTGTGAATGAAATTTCTATTTCATCCACAGAATAGATTTTATATAGGCAGCCGTAAAGAGAATTAGTTTCATTCCTCCAGCAATGTGCCCTGGCATAAGCCTCCTGTGTGTGAATCAGATTAATTTGTTTAGTTTCTGTCTTTTTTTTTTTTCTCAGTCACTGAGGTGGTCATTCAGGCTTTCTGTAATCAGTTCTACCATTTAAATAGTTCTAAGAAAGAATAGATTAAGGTGATTAAGTAGTTTAATTTTATATGTATCACTCAACAGCTAAATGACAACAATGTAAGGTAATTATCAATTTGGACCATATTTGAACCAGTAATCTACAAATAAAGATTCTTTGAATCATTTTGCCAAAGTGTTCTGTGTGTAAATGTATCTAGTGTTCCATGAGGGTATTACTTATTTGCAAATAAAAGTAGGAAATGCACTTGTGATACCAAGGAAGTAGCTGTTCTACAGAAAAGAGGGATGAAAATCTTAAAACCGGATGTGTAATGTAGTACTATTTAAGAAAAAGACAAATTAAAAAGTCTCAAATGTGTCAAATATATAGCAAATGCCATATATTTCCAAAAGCAGTAACTTATGCATCCTAAACCAGAACTAGCATTCTAAGCATTCTATTTGTTAGGTGTTACTTGTTTCATCAGCTAACTTATGTCACTTTTTTTTTTTTTTTTTTTTTTTTTTTTTTTACAGTTCAGAGCTTTTAATTCTTATGTATAGTTAGATATTTTAAAGATTACTGAAAGCTTGTATTTCATTAAGACAAATTAGTTGAATACATGTAAAATAATCCATTAAATTGTGAAGCACCTATTTTTACCCCAAAATAGAAAAAGTATTTCTGTACTATGAAATACTACAGTAACTAACCATCGGTATTATTATTTTTTAATGGCAGATTAAAATCTTGGGCAGAACATCAACTAACACTGATATAAATTATTGTGACTCTATTGGAAAGTTTGAATTCAGATCCACAGCTGGGACTATACTAGCTGACATTGGCTTCTGTATTTTTACTATGCACTCTGTAATTTTCCTTCTGTTCTTACTGTCCTTTGTGAGTACAGAGAAAATGCAGAAGTCTGGTTTCAGATGAGTGAATTCAGTGGCTGGTGCCATGTAACAGAAATTCTACAATGATATCAAATCGTAATTCTTCAATAATGACTAGCAGTAGATGAGTGGATTATCCATTACCTAGAATGGAAATAATGTGTGCACAATGTAATGTACACAAAAGGAAAGATCATAATCCTCTAGGAAAAATGAAAGTGAAGCAATCGTTTGTGTTTAATTAGGAAAATGACAATTTCCTGTATCTTTCTGTATCTTAATAGATTCCCACATTATTAAAAAAAATAAAAAAACAAAAACACTTTAGGTCTCTGTTCAAATGTAAATGAAATTATTTTCACACCTTTAAATTAGTACAGAACATAGCATAAATTATACTTCAGAATAGTTTTTGCAATTTAAAATACAGATGTCATTTGTCTTGAAAAGCACATTGGTTTTGTTTGTGAAATTTTGCTTTTTTAATTTTTGAAAAAAAAAATAGATTTTTTTTCCCCATTCTGCTAGTAAAATGTAGTGTTTAAGTGTACTTTCCATATTCCAGGGTCATTTTGCTGGAATCCACAAGTTGCTTAACTCAGCCAGAACATATATATCAAGCCAGGCAAGTAAAGCAAGAGCAAACATTCACGTAAGTTTTAAATGGCAGTTGCTAATTATACTATAATGAGTTGTACAATTTCATTAGTATTGCATATTTGTGTATAGCTGTGTGCATACCAGTTGTAAAGAACTACAGGCTAAGAAACAGGGAAATATAGTAGGACTATGTAACATTTTTGAAATACCTTACAGATAATTTGTTCAAACAGTGGAGAAAGACAAATAAATAAAAGGTAAAAATGATAGTAATGTCTGGAAGAAGTGTTATACAAAGGGAAGAAGTGTTATACAGTGGAAGAAGTGTTATACAAAGTAGGACTGAAAGGAAAAATATTGATGCTGGGATAGGGGCAATCATGGTGACTTAGGTGACTGAGGTGTTGACAGAAAATATCAGTAAGACTCCAGTTCACCAGGACCTGAAAAAGAGAAGCAATAGTTCTGAATCTCAGAATGCAGACTGTAGGGGTATTTGAAGGTGTAACAGTGAGATCACGTTTTTAATTATAAATAGGCAATCCAGAGAATTCTAATTGTGCTGAAGTCTAAAATGTTACAGGTTAAGTAGGCCCCTGGAGATACAAATGAGAATGAGGGGATATTAATGCAGAAATATTGATATAAGTTAATATAATTTTGTGTCTAGACTTTATTGCTTAAACAGACTAGGGACAGATTTTCTAGCATAGGCAATGTGGAAGGTGAAGGAGAGTTCAAAGTAAGTGTGGTAAAGGTAATAAAATGGCAAAGACTGAAAAACAGAGTAATTTGGAGTGGGAGTCAAGGAGAAGTGTATCATAAAGAAGGTTCTATGCTTAATACAACTTATAGTCTGAAAGAAGGTATTTCTGTCTTCACTCTCTTTAATTGTTAGACAGTGAGATAAATACCAACCTGTTTAGATGAACAGGCAGAAATCTTTAGGGGCATTGCAGAGGAGAGATGTAGATTAGAACTGTTCATAGTTAAGGTTAAAGGAAAGCCAATCCAGAACAGGTTTGGCACTCTTTATGGCACTCTTGAAATGGTTTAGCATGGAGAAATGATGACCACAAATGTCTAATACTATTTTTGGAGCATGCCAGATGTTACGAATTGCACTGTTTTAATAATTGTCCTTTTAATAACTCTATTTTTCAGCCCAGGACTAAAAGTTTTAATTCTAAGTCTTTTTAGATTCTGCATTCGCGTATTTGGTAATTTAGTTATAGAGATCTGTTTCTCTACCCTTCCATCACTTCAACTGTATTTTATAATTATTTATTCATAGATCAACATTCATAAATGTCAGTTGGAATAGGATAGTAGATTAAAAACAAAACAAATTGAAACCACCACCAACAGAAGTCAGCTTACTGGAAAGATAACCGATGTGTAACCTATCAGATTTCTTCTCAACAAGAGAAGCAGGAACCAATTTTTACAATACATCAGCAGCAGCCCTCTCACATTGAATGTGAAGAATACTCCAGCTCCAAAACACTGTCAGGAAAGAATATTGTAGCTACTGGAACACTATTACATAGATATCAGAGATGGATGCTTTCAATGCTGTTCTGTCCCTTGTTTGTGTTCTGTGGGCTAGACTGATTGTCAGTGTCCTGTGTGCTCTGTGCACTCACAGCCAAGCTACATTTGCCAGCTATGCTACAATAATTGAACATTTAGCAATTAACCTCAGTGTTACAGAGGTTACGGATTTTACTAGTAAGTTATACTTAAATGTATCAGAAACTGTTGGAATAGTTAGAAAATGACTTTTCATCTGCATAATTTATCTTCAATAAATAACACAATCTAAAAAATTGTAGTTGTAGTCATACATCTAGGCCTAACTCTTATTAAAATTGATTTGAGGGCAGCTTAAGTCTTTAGAAAGCTCCAGTATTGATTTGCATTTGTATTGATCTCCAGTATCTGCAAACATTTGATTTGATGTTTCTTTTATCTGTAAAATCCATTTAGGAGCACCTTTTAAGAATGATTGTTTCTTGAATGGAACATAACAAGCTTCTGAAATTTGTGCTAAAAATCACTATTTTTGCAATATATTGTCAATCAATATGAAGACTGTACCTGCAATCGTTTTTTATTCTTTTGATAAAATCCAGAAAATACCTTCTACAAAATGGGGGCCTGTTGGTCTAAGGGCTCTCTAAGTGTAACCTTATCATAACATCAGTGCTTACATTTTAAGTAATTGTCTACATGATTTATGTCATTTGCATGCTTCAATCCTAACATCTTGAAGTTTCAAGTGAGCCTATCCACTAGATAAGGTTGCCCAGGGCTCCATCCAACATGGCTTTGAACACCTCCAGGGATGGGGCATCCACAACTTCTCTGGGCAGCCTGTTCGAGTGCCTCACCGCTCTAGGAGTAAAGAATTTCTTCCTAACATCTAGTCTAAATCTCTCCCCTTTTAGTTTAAAACAGTTCCCTCTTGTCCTATCTCTTTCTCCCTGTGTAAAAAGTTGTTCTTCATCTTTTTTATAAGTCCCATGTATGTACTGAAAGGCTGCAAAGAGGTCTTCCTGGTGCCTTCTCTTCTTCAGGCTGAACAACCCCAGCTATCTCAGCCCTTCTTCATAGGAGAGGTCCTTCAGCCCTCTGATAATCTCTATGGCCCTCTTCTGGTCCTGCTCTAACAGCCTCACATCTTTCTTGAGCTGAGGACCCCAGACCTGGATGCAGCACTCTAGGTGGGGCCTCACAAGGGCAGAGCAGGGGGGGACAATCACCTCCAACCCCTGCTGGCCACCCCTCTGTTGATGCAGCCCAGGACGCAGTTGGCCTTCTGGGCTGCAAGTGTGCACTACTGGCTCATGTGGAGCTTTTTGTGCAGCAGATCTCCCAAGTCTCTCCACAGGGCTGCTCTCAAATAAAAATATCTTTCAGTGTATCCTCATGTCTGCACCTTGCACTTGGACTTGTTGAACCTCATTGTGTTCACGTGGGCCCACTTCTCAAGCTTGTCCAGGTCTCTTTGGATGGCATCCTTTCCTTCTGTTGTATCCACAGAATATTGCATATAGCTTCTTAGCATTGCTTACTTTTTATTTTAACCAGGGATAATACCAGAAAATCCAAATATTTTTTTTTTTTTTTTTTTTTTTTTTTTTGTATCATGCTTCAAGGAAAGAGTTACACTGAACAGAATACTTGCATTTACCTACTGATCTGATGAACAAAACTGAAGATCTAAAAGGGTCTGCCGTGTCCATGTCTAATATAGATTATGAGATGTTATTTCTGTTGTTTAAGAAAATGTGGTTTAGAAATATAGTTAGGAGTCATCACAATTCTGATTGATACATTAGAAACTGATCTAATGTAAGCCATACTACGTTTTTTGGGCAGTTCCTGTTTTACTTCCTGTCTTAGTCTTTGTTCTGAGATTACAAACTAATCCACAGAGTGTGGAAAATGGCAAATGTCTTGCATATGAGTTTTCTGCTCAAACATTTCAGTATTTTCAGTGCACTAGTAAGTTGTTGTATCATTTCTCTCTCTAATAAACAGTTTGCTTCCTTTTGTCTTCTAAAGTTTATTGATGAAGTTGCTGCTGTATGGACTCGAGATTTCCCTGTGGTGGCTGACACTTCTTAGTTTTCTTTTCACATCAGTAATATAATAATCTGAAACTGGAAGGAACTTAAAAAGACCATCTGAGAAATTCTGCTCCAAACTCTAATACAGAAAACAAAATTTCCTTGTGCAAGAATCTGTTGGATGGAAAGTGTGGTTAATGGCTTGTGTGGGCCAACGCAGACTGCAGAGATGTCTTTTGCTTTTGATCCTGACTTGATTTTTGGTACGCCTGCTAACATGGCAAGACCAGCCTCTTTGTGGTACTGTGTAGGAAGAAGTAACCGGCAACTCAGAGATGATAGCTACTGAACTGTTTCTTACTGGTGTCCAAGTATTTAAGTAATATCTAGTACAAATATGAACAGAGTAGACTAAACCATTGTTAGAATGAATTGCAAGTATGCACACCTGTGTTTTCTTTGACTCAACCAGGTTTTGCTACCAAAGAGTTGAGAGGCGCCCTCCTAAGCCTACCCTCACATGTAACATACTCTTGTAGAACTTTCAGTCTATTTAATGCACAGTAAAAAAAACTCTTATTTGGAAGTGGCCAACTGTGTTTGCAAAAAAAAAAAACAAAACAAATGTGAAGTTGCTTGGTTACCATTCCTCCCATTAAACTGAATCACTTCTGATACCTGAGTTTTCAGACTGAGACCTGAACCACTTAGTCCCATAATTAGCTCATGGATCCTTTGCCGTTGTGTCTGAACAGCACATGCATAACCTTGATGTCAAAGCTTGTCTTTTCTTCTTCACCAGAAATATTTTTTGTACAGTAAAATTCAGTATTAACATGGAGTAAAATGATTGGTGCATAAGGCCTCATAGGACAGTACTGTGGGCTTAATGCCATAGCATACTGTCTGTGCAGACTTATTTTATGGTAGCATTAAGCTGTTCTGCCTAACCTTCTCATTTCTCCCTGTACTTAAAGGAAATGCATTGAGCTAGACTGAAGGTATGCCTTCAATACTTCCCTGATTTTAATTATAGTATTTTTATTTTTATTATTACATGGGATGCAGTTTATTTTTATTTCAGAAGGACAAGACACAATGTACACATCTGCCATATACAGCTTATTTCTCTTTCAATTTATTTATCTGCAGATACTTTGTTAATTTGGGTGAGAATCATTTTACAGAGGCAGACCTTCAAATCAGTGCAATGAGTTTCTCTGCCATTCACCTCAGAAAATAAGATTTATTCAAAGTATGATTCACCCCAGTGAATTCTTATGCCGTACTGTGTATGGCATCAATGTACAATGTATTTCCATGTAATGTTCTTTTTATCTTTTCTTTTTAAACAGCTTTTGAACAATTCATTATTTTTACAGTGATTCTTCTGCTGTCGTCTCTGTTATTGAAATCATAACTGGGCTTTCTGATTCAAAGACAAAGCATTGAAGGAGATGATGTTTTGTATAAAATTTGTATTTTTTTTTTTTGTATTTTTATGTGATCTAAATTATTATTTGTTAGTAAAGAGTAAATAGTAAGCTATACTCACATTCTTCAGAGATCATTTCCCATTCTGAAAAATGACTTTTAAGTATAGGCATTAAAATGAATCCCCAGGGTAACATATTCTGAGAATTTTACAAGTCCATTTACTTAAGGTTGTGATTTTTTTCTTAGCCCAGCAAGATTAACAATTTATTTTAAGAGAGACCCAATAGCTACCAAATGCTGTACATGATAATTGTTTGATATAAGCTGGTTCATGAAATTTTACTGCTGGGGAAAATGACTTTTATGTGTGAGTAATATTAAACCTGAGTCTAGAACTGGAAAAGCTACAGTAATTTCTTTTAGATGCATTACAGTATTTTTTTTTCAGTATCTATGGGTTTTTACCTGTGCTTGATGTAAATTAAATAAAACTGTCCTTCCATAAATGTAACTGCACAGTCTCAAATCCTGTCAACACTGGTAGAAATGATTTGTGAAGAAGAATAGAAATAAAATATAAAGTAATATCAAGGAATTAAGATGGTAAGAT
>NC_048893.1:117005345-117037825 GCF_011077185.1 Oxyura jamaicensis
CCCCCCCCCCCCCCCCCCCCCCCCAAGTATATGTGTTTTTTTCAAGTGAACTTGAAAAACAGCGTTGTTGTGAACTGATTAAGGTGCTTAGGTTAAGGTTCGTCCTCTTCATTCCTTTCTCAGACAAATCCTTGACTGCATTCTGTTGCATGTGAATGGTTGATTGCACTGTTAGTGTATATAGACCATTCCTGTAGCCTTGGTGTCAAAGAGGTGTGGAGGGACAGGCTTTACTGTTCCCAGGCTTTCTCACCCCCTTTTCTCAGGCGCTATAACCTTGTAGAAATGAATCTTGCATGTGAACTAAATTAACTGAAACAAGAAGAGAATTATCTACAGTAGAAATTTTTGGAGAGGTTCTCTTGTGAGATTTGGTGCTTCCTAGCAAGATCATGAACTACTGCTCATTAATGTGGGGATTTTACACCCCTATTTCCTCATTGTGTCATATAAATTCCCCCCAAACCTATGCAGAGACAAGTAAAATTAGTCTTTGTACAAAAAAACATGGAAAATTATGTCCTAAATTATACTTATTGTGTGAACAGAAAGCTTGCAAACCACATGTACAAAAGTGCATTTCACTTTTTTATTTTTTTTTACATAATAATTTTGTGAAGAAAGAAATAAATCTGAAGAATGTTAGAGAAAAATTATTTTACTTAATTAATTTCCACTCCAATGTTAAAAAGACAAGAGAATTCTGAGAATGGGATATTCTCAAAGGATGCCAAATTCAGTCTGTTTGGAAATGAGCACTAGAAGAGAAATGATTATCAGGTAAAGATAGTGACAGCATCAGCTTTGGTGTTTTATTATTATTATTATTTATATTTTTTTTCATGACATATGCAAATGTTCCATTGTCTATGTTGTATTTTTTCTGAAATAATTGTGCCATGTTTCTTCTAAGAAAAAATGATGGGTTAAAAGGCTTAAATATTTTGTGTACTACTGATGCAGTTTGGGAGCAGTGAAATTATGTGAGTAACTTTGAGACTCTACCAAAATGTATATGTTTTGAAACAACATAGTTCATCTTGGAGACTAGAAATATTTATTTCAAATACTTAAATTAGAAAGTTGCATTTAGTGGTAAACTTTTCCAGTTTATTTAGAGCTCATTATTTTCCTGCTAAGGCGTAATAGGATGAAAGTCATTGCCATTCTATGACCCAAGTAGAAATGATGAGGTATCTTTTAAAGCTAATGGTCTATACCATTAAATAAATAGGATTTTTAGATGTATTTTTAGAGTAGCTTTTACAGGAAACATTGCAAATCTGTTTTGAAGTCAATTGTCAGAGGAATGCAAGGCTTTGTCACCTCAGGATGTACTAGGGAACAATTCTTTACCTATTGCAATAGAATACTGAAATGGTAAAGAGAAGAACTGGGACTGAATTCACCAAAAAATGTTATCGGTCAGGAATGGTTTTGATTGACAAATTCTAATTGTATTTGTTAACGTGAAGTTTTGTTTAGAGATTACTGCAGGGATGTTATACAACTTAATTGAAGGAAACACATTCTAGCTCTACTGTAAATATGACTACTAACTTAAGTGAAAGAGGAGGTACCTGATAATGTTGATAAGTAGATGGTTCCAAAATGTTTGTTGCTTTTGTTTGAAACATTTGCTTTTCCAGCATTTATGTCTAAAAGGAGGAAAGAAGCCATCTGTTAAGAGAAATAAGAGAAATCTCCAAATTTACTATTTTGCTTTCATATTTTTTTTTCATTCTAGTTCTGAAAATAATGTGATAAATAGTAAAAACAGCGCACTGCCTAATGAGCCAAATGAAGAGAACAACTTTAATTGCTGTAAGTACCTCTATACAACACACCTTATGTTACTACAATACCAATTAGAGTATCTGCATAAGCAGAGTTTTGACATCTAAAATATTCTCAGAACTTATTATTTGTAGCCATGTATCATCTGGTGTTTCTTATTTTATTTATTGAAATGATTTCTAAAGCTTCACTCTAGTCCTAGTGGCTTTAACAGATAAATATATATATTTTTAATGGCCCATGTATTGACTTCATGGCAGTTTGATGTGGAGTCTTTTCAGCATAACTGAGTTATTTTCAAAAGTACTCATAAACAGTGCAATTCTTGCTTTTGTTTCCTATGATATGTCAGTCAAAAGTTCTGTAAAAACATACAAATCTGGAGCTGTAGCCTTTTTTGAGACTCTCAGAAGCCCACTTGAGCAAAATTTTGCCTTATGAGATTAACTTATTCCTCTTGGAAACTAACTTTTTCCTCTTGCTTTCCATGTGGAAAACAGATTTGTAATATGAATCACCTAGCTCTTCTATTTATATTGATTTCTCATATTGTTTTCTGAGATGTGATTAACAACCAACTAATACAAAGTTCATAAAAATTAAAAGTATGTACCTTAACTAATGAAGTGATGTACCAAAACTATGTTTTTGCTTCTTGTGGAAGTGCACTTCTGCTTTGAGTATACTTCTCTCTGTAGCGTAGAAAACAAAACCCAACTAAGAGTCTTACACATGTTTTCATCCAAGAGGAGTCCTAATTGGAGAGCAGTAGGAATCAGAAAATATTTTTGTATTTTTTCTTGGAGCAACCATAATAAAGAATAGAACCGTAAAAAAATCTTAAATTAGTTAATAAATGTACTTCTTTGGTGATTGTTTTAATTTTGCACAATCCAGAAAGCAGGTGAGGAGAGAGGGTTCTCACAAGACTAATTCAGTCTGTACCACAGTTTGACATACTTTGAACGAGGAATACTTGAACAGGTGACAAGTTTGGGAACTGCTACCTTACATAGTCAAAAATTTACCATATTTGATGAAAGGGTAAAAATGGGCCTTGGGTTCTGTTGGTGATTGTTGTTTGTTTGGTTGGTTGGTTTTTGTTATTGCTTATGTAAGCTTTAGAAATATCAGTTTCACATGCAACTTAGCTCCTTGTTGAAATGAGAATATTGGGAAATTCCTATTGTTATTTGGAAAACAAACTGGACTATGGAAAGAAAAGGTAGTCAAGGGTGGGAGGGTAGAGGTTATGGCTTTCATTAGTGTGGTTCTTGGATTTTGGGAGGGAGGTATTGATTCACTTACATTTAATTAGTAGGAGTTTTGCATAATTTTCTTATGTAGCCCTGCTTGAGCCAGGGCGGGTTGGACCAGATTGCCTCCAGAGGTCCTTTCTAACCTCAACTGTTCTGTGATCTTCATTTTCGGTTGCCTGCACTTTTAGGACTGAAAACTCCAAGTTTTCTCTCCTAGTTTTCAGTCCATTGATCCTTCTAGAAGGTTAGGCAGCCAAAAACTCTGCATTACCAAAATATGCTTAGGAGAGGAAAAACACTCACTAAGAAAGTAGTCTGACTCACAGATTCACCCGTAAGATTTCTCCTATCTTAGGAAGAAAACACTTCATCAGCATTTTATTTTATTTATTTATTTATTTATTTTTTCTGAAAGCAAAGCTTTCCAGAACTAAGTTTTTGTCTATTCCAGAGGATTTCAGGTTATAATATAAAATGTGGTTTCTGCCACTGGGGCAAGACAGTTCATTTAAATAGCATTAAACTGTACTCTTCTTACTGGCAAGAGGAGTTATTTGCTTATAGGCTGTACATCTTTAAAGAGTTCTTTTTGTTTGTTTGTTTGTTTGTTTTTTGATAGAACAGTCTGATTTCCCTGGTCTTGCTTCAGTGCATGGAATAAGAACACAATTAATTAGCAAATTGAATGCAAATAATACAGCATGCAACATTGCAGCATATTTACACAACTTCAGATTACGTTAAATACTGATTACTACAGCAGGCTGTATATGGTATCCTTATATTTAAATTCAGGCAGACACAGTATTTTGCAACTGGTGCTGTTGTATCTAAGCAACCATTAAAACTTATTTTAACAGCTGACCAGTCCAGCCTCCTTCATGAGTTCTTCAGTCCAATGGAAAAACTGTTCTTGACAGCGAGAAGTTCTGCAAGCTTAGAGATTCATTTTCTTCCTTTTAATCTGGAAAAACGTTACTGCACTGTCATTCTGGTTAATGAACTGGTAAGGATGGAAAATGTGTTCTGCGAGTGACTTTCACGTGATAGTCTAGTCAGTTAAGAAGACTATTTCTGTAAAACTTTAAGTTGTTTGCCAGTTATATGTATATAGGGTAAATGAATATACAAATCTGTTATGTACATATGTTCACATAATGTTTTTGCATGCATATGCAATTAAAAGGATGTGATCTCTGTGCAGACTTTTGAAAATGAAAATATGAAAACCTTTTCTCCTTCTATATATATATATATATATATTTGTTTGAAGTAAAATATTCCTATAACTCTTTGGGGGAAACATTGATTAAGAATTTGATCAGAGGTTTGCATAAGGTTACAAGTTTCAACTAAGAAATTTAAACTAAAGTTCAATGCCCTTTTATCTCCTCAAAAAAAAATATGGAATTTAAAACATTTGTCTTGATATGGAAGAAAGAATAATGCTTTTGGATGAGATATAGACAGGGAAGAAATGCAGTCTTTACTGTATCTAGGATAAGATGCCAAAGTATAATAATAATAATTTTCCTTGCTCTGTCCTACCCCCCCCTTGTTTTTTTTTTTTTGTTTGTTTGTTTTGTTTTGTTTAAATAATGCTGTTCGAATTCAGTTCAGTCCTTGTCACCAGTGTAAAGGAAATCTGTTGAACAGGTTGTACCTGAATACTAACCCTGTTATTGTTCATTTTTTTCTTGATTCATGTAATCTGGCATTTGATATATGTTTTTTAACTGGCATTGATTTCATCAAAGTACCAATACACAGTTTTGACCAACTTTCAGCACTTAAAATCTGCAGTCCAACTCCTTTGATGTTCCTGTAATCCTTAATTTCAGTTACCACAACCTTCTTATTTCTTTCTTCCATAATTTCACCTCTTTAAACCTCTCTGCTGTGTTTTTTCCCTAGCTGTTGTTGTTTTTCAACACCCTATTGTTTCTCTAAACTTCTTTTACATGTGGTTGATCTCAAGGCTTGCAATCTCCTTCTTATGTCCATAATATTACCTACCTCTCTTTCAGCTTTCCCTCTGTGCAATTACATGTATCTGCCATTCTCTCTGCAAAGTTATCATGATTTGTGATGATACATCCAAAACTTAATTATTTATACTTTTTCTCCTCCATGTTCTTAGCTTCCATATTCTTCCTTACTGTAGAGCAAGAGACTACTGCTAGTGTTTAGTGTTTTTGTCTTTGGTGTTTGTTTTTATTGTTTAACTGTGAGTTTGGTTATGGCACCTGGTCTTCTTAACATTCTCCTTGCTTTAAAAGGAAAATACAACTTCTGCAATGATGGCTAAGCCTGTATATACAATCCTATTCAATATCTGAAATCAACCACTGACTATTTTTTCATTTTGTTGTTCTTTAAGAAAGAAAGTCACTTGGTTGGAAGCCTTAAGGAACAAACAGTTTTGTTGTGGTTTAACTCTGGTGGGCAGCTAAGAACCACACAGCCTCTTGCTTACTACACCATTTTCATCAAAAATGCAAAACACAACAACATTCAAGGCTCTGCAAAGAAAAGTAGCTGCATCTCAGCCAAAACCAGAACATGTTCATTTGAGTTTCTTGAAAATAACTGGAGAGAGAGATGAAAGATTTTCTTTTAACACCTACAGTCAGACAGTGAGCTTATGACATAGCATTACCTTACTGGCACCGGGGAATTGGCTACAAAGAGGTTATATAACTGTCCCCATGTCAGAGGAGTATTATCTTTGTTCACAGTTCTATGAAAAGAAATTCAACCCAGTGCTCAGCATTATTCAAAAAGAGATTTATTTTTTTTTTGGGGGGGGGGGGGGGTTCGGGGGGGGGGAGGGGGGGGCAGAAATAGACATATAAATGTGAAACCTCAGTATGCCCTTGTAAGGAGCTATGGTGTACAAACCTTGACTATTGTGTGCAGTTCTAGTCACTCCAGCAAACAATATAATAGGAATCAGGGAGGATAAAAAAAAAGAAAAAACAAGAAGCAAGAAAGCAAGAATGATAAGACATAAGTAATGGTTTCTTTATGGAGAAATATACTAAAAAGAAATTAATTTCCTTTAGTTAAAAAAGGAGACAGTTAAGGGACATGAAAGATGCATAAAATTATGAATAATTTGCAAAAAGTTAATAGAGCAGTTGTGGCAGGAGATACAAACTGAACCAAATGAAGTACTTTTTTATATACAATAATTAATTTATGTAAGTCAACTGTCACAGGACACTGGTTGCTCTAAATGTTAACTAGTTCAAAAGAAATTAGACAAACTCATGAAGGCTGGGTCCACCAGTTTTAATTCATTATAATGATCTGGATACAGTCTCTAGATAAAGAATACCCTAACCTACAGTTTTCTTGGAGCAGACCTAGGAAGGATCATTTTCTACATGCTATCATTTTCTAATCTCTGCTGTTGGCATTCTTGCTGTTTTTTTATCAGGAACAGAAGTATATGCCCTGACAGAAAATAGGAGTCTCATGCTACATTAGGGTTTTTAACACCTAAGTTTTTTTTAATGAAGAGAGGGGAAATGGAGACACGCTAATGACAGGAAAGCAAATCAGAAAGAGATGTGGTCAGAGCTATTGACAATGTTTCTGATGTTGATTATGATTCTGATGTTGACAATGTTTCTGATTTCTGATTAATTTGTTAATGTTTCTGACCACCACTAGAAGCCATTGAGGGTTTTTCCCAGTGGTGATGTAGAAACACCTAAAATTTGACACCTGGCTCCTAGTCACTTGTCATAGCAGGAAGCATTAATGCTTCTGAGGAGACGCTCATGTCCTGAATGGTAACTATTTCTGGAAAACCTGTTTCTTTAAGCTTAGTTGGTTTGATGGAGTGCATTTAAAAGCTGCTGAATGGGTAATAAGTTTGATGTGTACAACCTTGGGCTAGGAAAAGGCAAGTCTTATCCACATCATATATAGTAAAACGTGGAGGCTCCTAGAGAAAGATGAAACTGCAAAATAGCTATCACGATTTGTACAGTAATGACACAGGTAGAAATTGGCTTTAAGTATTGTGTATTTGACTGCAATATCGCTATTGCACCATTTTCTCACTGAAAAACAATTGTAGCTGTATGACCAAGCTGTATGATGGTCAAATGGCTTCATATAACGATGGAGCTTGTATTGTTCAAATCAGGGCTTTTGCTGTGTGTAATTTAATAACTCATTTAATTTAGCATTTGTTTCGACATACCTTTCCTAATCATTAAGACAAATGGACAAAAACAGTCAGAGTCAAAATGTAGCTTCGTTATAATAAATGAAGATGTTGAGATCCAAAACACTAGACAGACTTGAATCTGACTAGGAATCATTGCCTCAACTATATACCTGCAATAAAAGCAAAAAGCTATATTGTTTCAAGATAGTTGGCCTACCTAAGTATGTTGCCTTTTTTTTTTTTTAATAAAAAAAAAGAATCTGTATGTTAACTTTTCTGATGACTGAAATGACACAAGTTGTTTAACATTTCTCAAAGTTTTGTTTCCCTACTTCTTTGTTTTTAAGAAAAATTAATATTGATATTATTTAAATTTTCAATATATGTCTGTTTAGAGAAGGAATTGTATATTAGATAAGTGTTTTTTTTTTTTTTTTTTTTTTTTTCCCTCTAGATGTTTGTTTCTGGGAGATAATCTAAATATGAATGACCTTTGATTTCAATTATAGTCATTTATGAAGTTATAGTTTAAAACTGTCACTCTGGATTTTCACAGCAAAATGTCTAATATGAAATTAAATGGTTTATTTAAAGAATACTTTACTCTCTGTTGTTCTTAATTACTGACTTTCATGGAAACTGCAAATTCCTAGTAGCTATCCATGCTTTTGCAATATTATCTAGCAACAGAATTAGATAAATAGTTTATTCAACAGATACTTTATTGATTTTTTTTTTTTTAATTAAGCCCTAGAAAATGATTACACTAGCCTTTGTAGCTCATGAAAACTGGAAATATAAATCATGAAAACCACAGGCTTCCCAGCTAAATTTGAAAAATAAAGTATGATACCCATTCTGTTGAGAAAACTGCAGCAGAAAAAAACAGGATTTGCATTTTATGGAGATCAAAAAGCAAGATTTCTTCAAAGCAAGAAGGGAAATGGGGAAGTTTGTTCCTACATACGAGTATGTTGATGTCAGTGATGACAAAAAAGTAACTGATAATAGAATGGCAACCTAGCAACCAGTACCTGCATGAAATTAGTTGTATGTACTGCAAGCTCATGAGCTTGTTAGTGGTCCTTATGGAGTCAAAACACTGTGTCAAACAGGAATAATTTCAGTTTAAATTGGTTCCCAGGAGTGGCTATTAGTTTGGATGTGGGAAACCTATTTTCATGTAGGTTTCTTTAATCCTTCTCGAGGAAGATTTGTCTGAATTCTTGAACCAAAGAAAGGGAGAAAATGCCATCAAAGTTCAGTAGTTTTCCTTCTTCTGTGCTAGAAACGTAACTGCAGTGTTTTGGGCTTTAGTATAAATATTTGATGATGCTTTCAATAGAATAAAAAGCACGTATATCTTCTGTTATTGATCAATATTAGAGTGAAAAAAATTGCATTGGTTGGCAGATGAACTAACAGACATAAATAAATAATTTCCCTCGTATCTGGAATGGAGAATATATGACAGAAATGCAATTTTAAGGCATGATTTTAAAGAATACAGTTTATGGAAATATGAGTTGACTTTCTGTGGCAAATTATATGTCTAGTCACAGCAACATTTGATCCTCTGCCTTGCAATCAGTGGAAACTAAAGTTGTACTGAAGTTTGCAGTAAACTGCAAGAAGTTAACAAAGCAATAGTATTATGTCTATTAAATCTCCTGGTGTAGGTATAGATGTACCTAATCTAATTATGTTTAGTTTTGGGATGTTCTCTTTGTAGTCTTTGTAGTTTAGAGTACTTGTAGTGATTTGTTTTTAACACTTTTCTGTTCCTCCCCCCCCCCCCCCTTTTCCTTTTATTATTCAAGTATTATTTCTCTAATCATTAATTTATACTTTCCTCTATGGCCAATTATTGTCTTCCTTTGTTTTGGGTCATATTTATGCTTATTTTCAAGCTTCTACAGGGATTTAATTATTTTTGATGAAATAGGTAAGATTTGTTAATGTACTTTCTTAATGTACCTGATCCTAGTCTGCTTTGATTTCCACTCTAAAAAGAAAAAGAAAAACAAAACAAAACAAACAATCAAACAAAACAAAAAAACTTTTTGGAGAAGTGAAAAAGTGAAAAGTTTCACTACAAAGTGAAAAACAATGAAGTCAACTGGTATATATGTTATATATATGTATATATATATGTTTCAATAAATGCAGCTATAGTACATAATTAGAATTCAATTTATCACCATATTTGTGACTCAGGGTATTCTCATTCCATTAAATTATATGAGGAGTTGGAAAGGATTCAACTTGTTGACATTTCTTGACTTTTCAGATTTAATATTCTTAATTAAAACCATTTCGATATCATAGCAGGGTTTGAAATTATATATATTTTTTCTATTTAAACATAGTTCTCAAATAATGGTTCTCCTGGATATGTAAATTATTTTGCAAGCCAGGCTTTCAGTGTTACTCAGTTATCTTTGTTTTCAGTTTTAATATTCTGCCATTTTTTTTTCTCCATTAATTCCTGTAAGAATTATGTGTATGTATATGTTTCTGTGTTTCAGATTGGAGAATTTGTATACCTGTTAGAAGGAACAGGTGATATACCTTTGCCTTCAGTACTGCTTCCAATGGATAGTCCAAATGTTTTGCATATTAGCAGCACACTAGAAGGTAAAGTAAATTGAATTGAGGGCAGCAAAATAAAGCAAATCATTCTTTGCAAATATTATTTTCTGTTAAGAATCATTATATGTATCTGTTATAAGCATTCTCATTTATTAATGTAAGCTCTCTTATCTGTCTCCATTCCTTTTCTGTGAGGGGTAAAAATATGCTGCTCTTGGCATATGCTGCTTTTGCCAAATAAGATGGAACATTGCTTTTCTAAGATCCTTTGGTGCTAGTGCATGTGTAAAAGCTCTCACCCACAGTTTTGCTTTCCAAGATTTTTTTTTTTTTTTCCACTGATATGAATGTGAAAATTTGAAGTAAGTTAAGTGTATGTATGGGAGAGACGAGGAAACATTTGTTGGTATTTATTTCAGAGAGCTTTAATGAGAACTATGGATAACATTCTACTTAGAAACACTCTGAGTTTTGCCATCTCTGATCAGAGTTATATTGATGGTGACTTCTTTTAGGAACAATGCAACATCATCTAGAGAAATAAAAGAATGGTTGTGTTTTATAGGAAACAGACTTTTTAAAAGTTTTATTACCATTGTAGTAGTAGTAACACTGAAGTCTGGGATTTTTGATTAACCATGAAAAGCAACTTCTATTTGGATTTCAGTTTGTATCAATTTTTATTTCCCAACTATGATTAAAAATAAATATTTTTTAATGGAAGTAAATAGCATGTACTGGAGAAGTAACATGTAACTACATGTCAGAGGAATTTTGTATTCAGGTTTTTCTTTGAAGGTTAAGGATTTTAAGTACTCTATGAAGATACAGTAGCAGTTGACGAGTATTGTTTTTTTATTTTTTTATTTTTATTTTTATTTTTATTTAAACAGGTCCAAGTGCAGCAGAGCCGGTTTTATATTTGAAATGCAGTCTTGAGCAGACTCTTGAAGAAAATCTCAGGATTCCATTGATCAATGAATCAAGAGAAAGGGCTCTGGCTATTGCTGCACAACAGCAAATGTCAAATATAGAATATGAAAGAAGAAAGATCACAGAGACTCTGGATAGCAGTAGTGTCCGAGTTGCAACTGCATTGCTAGGGCTGTCCAGAATAGAGGTGAGAAACACAGAAATCTGGTCCTAGAATTATTTAGGTGTTCTTGTTTGTAAGAATGAAATCTTAAAGTTTCAGGAAATAGTCTAATGAAGTCTACACAACATTCTGCAATCTGACAGTTACTAATCCTCATTCTCCTCAGACGCAATTTAAATGTTCATTCTGAAGTTGCTTCCTCACTCATGCTATTAAAAAGTCATAATTTAAGAAATGTTAGCTGCAGTTAAAAAGAACATCGATGGTTTATTTCAGTTAGCTTCTGAAAAATACACATTGATTAAAGAATCTTTCATACTAGTGCATTAGTGTCCTTATGCTCATTTTCATAAGGAATGAAAATTCTCTAACAGGATTTTTATTTTGTATTTTTAAAAATTATTTTGTATAAGAACAGACATACCAAAAATAATAAAAAAAAAGTGTTCTTATTCTTTTTATTATGAATTCTGTCTTGCTATCTGTATGAAAGTGAGAGTATAGAAATTCTGGTGGCATTTACTAAAGAAACTTCTTTTTTGAGGGGGGCTTTTGCTCTGCAACTTAATTCAGGGTTGAAGTATTCTTTTAAATTCATTGTCTAAATATTCCCTCCACCATTCCTGACCAAAAAAAGACCCTGTTGAAAGTTTTTATTAAACTGTAAATTTTACTCATGTTCACTTAAATCTCATTGAAAACAGTAATAAATGCAAGCTGTATTTTGAAGTTAGACTGGATATACATCTTCAGGAATGTATACCGTGTGTTTTTACTTGACCTGTCTATATGCGTGGTTGAAAATCCTGGCTATTTTTGTACAGTGCTTTTACACCTGCTTTTACTTGCTGCGAGAAAGAGAGATCTATTTTGATTGTCTTTGATTAGAGTTACTACAGCTACTAAATTTGTTGAATTTATCGTTTATCTTGAGCACTGCAAATATACTGTGTTATTGGATCAAAAATTGAAATTGTGAGCAAGTCGTGTGTTAAATCTTTGCATTCTTTCAGTAATGATTTCCTTCAGGTGTCTAATTTAGTTTTCATTATGAGATTTAGATGCCTCTTTTGATTTTGCCTTTATGTGTTGTGCTAAAACTTTACTAAAATGTTTCATGCTGTGAATTAGCAATGCCTTTTACCAAAAGGAGGAACTTGTTTGTCCATAAAATTAATTCTAAATGCTTTGATTTCTCAAACAAATTGTCAACATTTGAATATTAAAGTTAGCACAGTTAAATATACAGTAATTTCTCACAGAATGTCAAAATGCTTTTTCTTTTTTTCATATTTTTCATTAATCAGAAATTTTATGGATTAAAGAAACACCTGTCTACCTCTGAAAAAAAATACATTTTTATTTTAATTTTAATATTGTCTCCTTTTTTTTTTTTTCTCTGAGTATCTTTAAAGGTTGGTAGAGTGGTTTCTGAGTAGGAGGTGTTTTTACTGTAAATCTCAAAACATTATTTTTAAATTAATGCTTCAGATACATGATATCTAGAAAATTGTACAAAGCAGTCTTTATTTAGGAACGTCTCTCAACCATTTCTGTATAAGTGGACTAATTAACACTTTACAAGTTATGGAATTAATGCATTTAAGCCTGTAATTTTATATTTCCTAACCTGAAATTATTATGAGATTATTGTTCATATGTATACATTATTCCTTCACTTGCAGAGATGCGAACTCCTAAAACCTCGTAAATTCCCACCAGGGTTGAAGTATGTTGATTACAGCGTACAAGTGAGCGTGCAAGAATTCTTTGATGTTCCTGAGAAACTCTCTATTCCAGTGTTGGCATCTAGCAGAGTTCATTTGAAATGTCCTTCAACAAAAGATGTTTCATCTGAGAAAATAGGTAAGAATATTCATAAATATAATGGATTTGATTTATTCTCCCAGAAAAACTGTTTTACTAAGATTTCCTAAACACTTATAGAAAACGGACTTTCTCTCAAATCCTATACTGAAATCTTAAATGTTTTCTTATTTACTTGGCTCACATTTTGATCCCTCTTTAACTAGTTTTTAGAATGATTTATGAAACCTATATAGCATTCTAGGTTGTATTGGATAAAAGAACTAGACCAAAATTTAAGTTTATATTTACCTGATTTGCGCACATTTAAATCACAGTCTTGTCCCAGAGGTATCTGATAACAACACAGACAAATAATTTTTGGCGTTGCTGGTTCAAATTAAGTAGTATTTTCCTTAGTAAATTTAGTAAAGGCTTGAAATATAGTCAGTCTATTAATGTGAAAAATCCATAGATTCTTTTTATCACTTATAAGTCTTGATAAGTAGACTCCCTCTGTAAGTCCCTGTACTTCTCAGGGACTCAGGGAATCTGTCATGTGCTTTCATGGCCTATGTTTTGATACTCATTGCACCCTATCCATTTTTGGTTTCTCTTCTGGAGGTAAAATAAGGAATTTCTGACAAGTCAGAAATTGTTATAGATTTGTTCTATTTAGATTATAGTATCTGTGCTGTAAAACATTTTAAGGCCTCCCAGGGACATTTTCAGAAAGGTGAAAATGCAGTATTAAAAGCAAGTAGACTAGTGGTCAGTAGAAGCTGTAAAATACAGGTATCACAAGTTGGAGGCTAAAATATTTCTTGAGTGACAGGATGTTTAAATCCTAAGTAAAACTGTTTTGTTGTCAGTTCTAAAAAAAAAAAAATAAAATTGTCTGTGTTTGTAATAATTGCTGCAGAGGTGAAGTTAAAAAATTGTAAAGGCTTTGTTTAGTGGTGCAGGGTATTATTTGAATTGTACTGTAGAAATGGGAAAAACCATCCAAGAAAGAGTAAAATCTGCACAGACAAATCTAATAATGAAATATACTATGCTTCCATCATAATCTCAGAACAAAGGTTGATAACTGTCCAGGTGTCAGGTCACAATTACTTAGCAGCTTCTGAAATTATTTTTGCATTTTTTTTTAAATGTAGATGAACATATTTGAAAAAAATAAAATATAAATTACTAAAATATAGTGAAAAAATACATTAAAGTAAGGAAGTGATCGCTTTTCTCTTAATTTGTGCTAATTCTTTATCCATCAAAGGAAAGCATATAAAAAAATCCAAAAGAGCTGTAGAGAATACAATCTCTCTCTCTCTCTCTCTCTCCCCACACACTTAAAATGTGGGAGCAGTATAAATGTCTGGTAACATTTTAAGAACTCTGTTAACAAGGAATTAAAAGGTAAAACTCAATGCCACTGAACATATTTTATTGTAAAATAGATCTTGTTAAATAAGCTTATTAAATATTTGACAATATTACAGATTTAAAATATAAGAAAGAATACAATATGTTTATCTTACTTCCAGTATGACATCTTGACCAAAAGCAAAACAATATACTTGTCTGGAACAAAAATAATAAGCTAAGCAGATTGAAAAACTGGAGGATTTATTATTGTTATTATTGATTCATTGTGGGAGAACCATCAGAAAGTGAGCCCTCAGGAATTAGTTCTTGTTGGACAATTTTAACCACTTTCCATTACCAATTCGGAAAATTATATAATTATATATATTTTTATATATCAACTTTGTCAAGTTAGTAATGACAGATATAGTGAAAAAATGTTTAGTTGGAATAGCCACATGAACTATGTATTTTGGTGCAATCAAGCATATTGAAGTGTGTGTTGGGAATAGACTGCTTGCTAAAACATATTAGAGACTGGTTTTGGAAAGACTCAGAGTTCTTTCAATTGCACCTTGAGTAACTGTCCTCTTAAATCTCCTCTTAAAGATACACAGAATGTAACTTTTGTTCTTTGCTAGGTAAAAATTTTGGTATGTAAAAAGACTACATACCACAGAGATTTATCACCATAGCCTTTGAACATCAACCTAAGGGCTTTAGTAACTTCAGATCATCAAAAGTCACCTAGGAAGTAGTTCAATCCCAGTATATAGCTCAGGCAAAAAGTAACTGAAAATAAAAATGTTTTTCTTTATAAGCCAAAATATAATGAATTTGAGCATGTAAAAACTCAAGTAAGGCATATTTAACCTTGAAATAAGTTGCTTTTCTTTGTAGCACTGTATATTAGTAAAGAATTAAAAGGCTAAAATGTCAAGTGGAATTCATATAATGGCTCCAATTTTTAAAGAACAGAGAAGTAGCATCCCAACGTACCTCCATGTTTCACCAAAAAGACAAGTTGGTGGTTTCCACGGATATATCATGTGTAGAAATGTTTTGACTGTCTTACTTCATCTGTTTCATTATGTGTGTGTTTCCAGAGCAAAAACAGTACAAGTTACAATGAGTTCTAAGTTGTAGCTAATGTTTCTATCCCTTTGTTTTCCTTTCTCCCATCCTTTGCCCTAATCCCTAATTAGTCAGGAAGTCATTACTTTTGTGGCTGATAATAAAAGAAAGAAGTGACCTTCCTTTAAGTGAGAAGTTAAGTGAGAAATTGTGTGATGGCTAAAGCTATGAACACAGGTAACACCAGCCAGTACAAAACAAAAGGCCCGTAAGACTGTGTATTAGACTGTAAGCTATGCTAAAAGTTTTATTCACTATTATGCAGCTATAATAAGGAATACAAGCTACTATTACAAGCTATTATAGTTCTTATCAAACCTGTCTTTTCTACTGTTTCTTTTTCTTTTTCTTTTTTCTTTCTTTCTTTCTTTCTCTCTCTCTCTTTTTTTTTTTTTCCCCACAGGAAAGCTTCAACTTTCTTAATTTTCTCTGATTTCATTAAATGGTTGTTGTGATAAGCTTTTCAGCAACATAACCAATGGGTTTAATTAAGTGGCTGTCTTAAGACCCCCTTTGTTATAGAACAGACTTCTATGTAACCAAGTGGTTTAAGGTACTCTTGGCCTACCTTTCCCCCTAATTCCTTTGTGTTTTCTATTTATTACACTGTGAGCTAGGCTAAATATGGAAATAGCAAGATACAGTTGTGTTATGAGCAGTTGTTTTCGTGTGTCATGCCTGATGTTGATGTTGGAACAGGGAAGTTATTTTTTCATATTTTAGGCCTTTATGTGTGAATAGGGTTTTTTGCTATTATTATTATTAATTGCATAATGAGATGTAAACTTCATTTCTACCAGTAATTATAAACAGTACATAGAATGCACAATATAATTACATTCTTCTTGAAAAGAATGCAATTTATTATTTAAAGGAATGGAGTAAGTATGCATATTGGCATGACTATGGACTGCAGTAAGTACCCATATTGGCATGACTATTGAATTTTAGACTGATGTTTTGATATTTACTGGTAATTAAAACAATAACAACAACAACCAACAAAACAAAAAACAAACCAAAACAAACCAAAACAAACCAAAACCCAGACCTTAGAATAGTACCTAAAATCCCATTCATTAGCAAAGAGAGTCATGGATTTACATTCTACCCCAAAATCTGCATCAGAAGCAGCAAAATGGCACACCTCTAAACTGTGTTAATTTATGAAAATATTATACATGAATAACCAAGTCTACAATGCAGATCCAATCTCAGTATTTTTCTTATGTAGACTAGACTATAATTGTAGTTAGAAATATGGTATGTTCTCATTGCCATACCTACCAATAAGTAAAGTGCAGAACAACTAACAGTCTTCTTTCTATGACTTTTAAATGATGTCTCATATGTATTCTCAGCTTTGGTTTTAATCAGAATAGTCTCTCTCTGTTTTTTTTTTTTTTTTTTTTTTTTTTTTTGCATTTCACTAAAGCAATTTCCTGAGGCTTTAAATCTATTATTCAATAAGCTGTTATCAGTTATTCTTTTATTTCATCCTGGTGTTCCATGGTCCACATACAACATAACTTTTCCAGTATCTTTGTTGTTGTTGTTGTTTTGTTTTGTTTTTTAAAGCATAAAGTCTTGATCTTTTTAAGAAAAAAGACATAATTACTGGCCAAAACACAATTTTGTTATATTTTCATTTTACTGTTTATATTCTGAGGTTTTATTCAAGCTCCTTATCATGTTAAGGCCTTCAGAGTTCAGTTCTATGATTTAACTGGCAGTATAATAATAAAAATTTAATTACATTTGGTGGTCTTAAACATTGAGGATAGTGAGCCAGAAATGGGATTAAAGTGTAAAGCATAACATTTCTTTCTTTCTCTATACAAAGAATTTATATATATATATTATTCTACTTCAGAATGTGTCTCTGAAAAGTGATGATACAGGTCTTTATCCTTACAAGTTTCACAGCAGCTACATTTATTGACTATGTGTATATATTAGTAGAAAGATGTTTTAGTCTTGCAGAAGTGAGAAGAAATTAAATATTAGACTGGATGCTTTTCATTTGTGTTTAATACCTGCAATAGTTAATTCAGTGGAGAATACCTGCATTTGCTAGTGATTTTTGTTGTTTTTATTTTGTTTGTGAAAAACATTTTGAAGGTCTTTCATGTATGCTGGTGTGTGAATAGGCTTAATGTTGTGGCGAAGAAAGTTGTTAATCCTCAGAAAACGTATCAGAGCATCCTCTACCTTGTTCTCTGATCAGAATTTAGTATTGTCTGTCAGAAGATTCATGGACACCTGGAGTTTGCCTAACTGAAGAATTTGTGGATAGAAAGAGAAGGATTCAAGCTCATTTGACAAATGAAATCTGTAGGGCTGAGGATGCTGATATGCGATTTAGGTTTTCATCAGTGAACGCTGACAACCACTTACATGATTGTCAGCGTTAAGGCTTATCTTTGTCTTTGGAATCTTGACACAATTACATTTGTGAGGCATAGAAGGTACTGCTTCTCTAAAGGCAGTAATAGATCTCATGTTGTCAGTTCCTGTTTCTCATCATCACCAGTCCTGAGAGAAGACTTTGGACTCTTTTCATTTTAATTATGTGCATATTTGGACTTGTTCCATGATATGAATGGAAGGACTGCTGTGCTGTCCCAGTGGCATTCCCTGACCACCTTCTAAAGCTGAAATCACAAGAAACTTTGAATAAAGAGAGAGTTTTTATGGCTCTCAAAAGTTGTAACCTGATAAGCATCCATCTGCCTTCATATATTCTGTGAACCATTAGGGTAAAATGATTTAATGATTAGAAAATTTTGCTGTGTTTTTTAAAGATATATGTTTTAGATTTTTAATTTAATTTAATTACTATTAATTTAGAGTTGCCGGAGTCACTAAAATGCTCTTTGTAATGCACACACATATATTTATAATCTATTTTTTTTTTCTGTTTTGCCTAGAAATTTCCTACCATGCAGTCATACTTTGTATATTTTTTTAAAGGAAACAACATCTTTCCTTAAAAAATTCTAGATTGCAGACAAAAAGAAAGGAATGTGTATTACCGTGTTCTACAGAAATCTCTAGCCAGCACTTCTTGTATTCAGCAATAAGCCTTCATTACTAATTTTGCATTAACATGTTCTTTTGTAGTAAATGATATAAAAAGTTGTCTCTGAGTCTCCCTGTGTAATATTTGCTTATGCAAATAAGCTTATACTTTGCTTATGCTTTGGTTAATCTCCTTCTCCTCCTTCTCTTTCCTTCTGTTGGTTACTTTTTAAAGATCCTGTCTCAGCCACTTCCTTCTTCAAGTCATGTATGCATATATTACATTTTGATATATGTAAATTTTAGGCATCTATTTTTGACAGATCTTATCTCTGTTCTTGTGATGTAATATACAGAGACTTAAAAATTTTATTCCAGCATATTTTTCCAAATGTAATCTTTTATAACTTGGCCAACCCTATTCAGGGGGCACTGTGTATCAGGTGACTTAAGAAAGCACCTTAGTTTCACAATCTTTCTTAAGTTACATGAAGTAAACTTTTTATTTGGCAGCATTTCAGTTGCCCCTTGGCATAATTACTGTGCAGCCTGCTTACCTCTAAAGCTTTTACAACTATTCTTTAGGAATACTGAGGAGCCATGTTTATTAAAAAGTAATCAATGACAACAAAATAAGCAAAAACAAAAAAAGAAAATCAAGAAACTATCAATTCTACTTTATTGTAGTGCCACGCACCAGTTTCTGAATTTGATACATGTGCAAGGGTGCTGAGTATTTGTGACGAGACTGAAAAATATCACTGCCATTTGCATTTTTAAAACAATTAAGAAAAAACTGCTTCCAGTGCGTTTCTTTTTCCAGCATAATCTTCTTATTTCCAGTTGATTTATTGTATTTAACTTTTTGCTTAGATGTGTAAGGATATACTGTATTTAAGTGGAGAAAAGAATCAATAATCAGTTAGTAGGCTTCTTAGAAATTTTTCTGTTGTATTCAGATAGAGCTAAAAAATCAGCAAATGAATGTGCACAGTGATAGCAAAACTTTGAAAGCATATCAGCACTCATTAAGGGATGTAAAAGAATGGTTTCTTTTTCAAGACTACTGTGTAGAGTGAGCTTCTAATTCACATAAGTTCATTTGAAGACCTGATACATAAACAGAAATGAGAAGAGTTCTGGGTTCTTCAGCATGGTTGCTTATTTAACCTTACAGGAATCTATGCCTGCAAATTCAGTCTTCAGTTTAATGTAGCCAATTACGGTGATGTGTGTGGTGTCAGAGGCTGAGTTAAGTTCATTGTGAGATTGAGCTTTGACTTTCTGAATAGATATTACCATCATTACTGAATAAAAGCTAATAGAATGTGCATATAGCTGACTAACTGCTGAAGACGTAGGTTCCTACCATCGGAAAGTATGCCAACAGATTGTGATATGAAAGAATAGCATTTCTATTCCAGCCCTTACCCTCCTAACACAAATTATAATAGGCTTAAATAGCAATGAATTTACAATGTACTATTTTTACTAGAATCTAGCATATGTTTTTCATTCTAATGTCAACAAGAAGTGAGTTTTTGTTTTATTTTATTTTAAAGGTACTGTTCATTGGCTAACACATTTAGAGTATTAACTTTGAATTCAAATCAGGCAGACCTAAAATGAAGAGTTGTAGGATTTTTAAGAACCAAAAGACATGGGCTTTATTGATTCCAGATGGTGATCATATTGTCTTTTGTACCAAATAGGTGGCATAAAATGTTAGCCTTTTCCTAGAGAACAAGATCAACATCTATGTGCTGTAAATTAGTTTTCCAAGAATGTATGGTCATATTAAACCAAAAGTTTTACTTTTGCAAGTGCCCTTGTTTTGACAGCTGTTTCACTTCTAAACCCAATTCAGATTCAGAATCAAGTAAACGTTTCCAGTAGGCATTTAGCTAACACAAATCTATAAAATGAAACTTCTCACAAAGTGTTTTATTTCCTGCTTTTAAAAGTCCTTAGCATGTAGCATGTTTGACCAAGATATTGGGTGATGAAACTTGCTTGCACTTCTCAGCACAAGAATGTTCAAATTGTTGTTCCTTCTCCACCCAAAGCATTTCCTCATTATCAGACAACAGACTGCCATGGGAAGAGTTCTCTGCTTAGCAAGCTGAACTGAGAGAACCTACAAATGATAGGAGCTCTTATGAATGATTGGAGCTCAGGTCAATAATAAAGGCAACCATGACTGTAGCAAAGTAATTAGGATGCTCATCTGAGAAGGAGAATCTAGGGCCAGCTGTTTGCCTGTTTCATGTGAAATCTGTCCCCATCAAACAATGAATATCTTGTCTAGAGAGGGAAAATAATACCAGCAAACGGTATTGTTCTGTCTGATTTTTCACTGTCAGAGAAATGCTTGCAGTCTCACTCATTTCCATGGATGCAGGCTCTGCTTCCTGTTACATGAAAATAATGCAAGGGCTGCTGGCCATTGCTTACTGTTACTGCTTTTGTCCCAGAAACTGTAAGGTCAGTTGTGACCCCATGGATTATTTTCATCTTTTAACTAACTCCTAATCTAATCTTTGCTGCATGTTTTACAGGACTGGGTAAGAAGAAAACATGCTAAAGTGAGATTTTAAAGCCCAATTTATTTTATGGCATTTAAAATTTGCACGAAAAAAATGCAGAAAATAATAAAAAAAAAACAACCAACCATCTTCTTGTGTAATTCACAAGGAAGTGGTTTCTGTAATCATTTTGATTCAGAAATTCTTTCTCACTCTAGAAACTATATCTTATATCATAATATATCATACAAAATAAACACGACAAATTTACTTACTTTCCTTTTCATTGATTATAAGTATTTTAATTAAGTAACTTATTATTCAATGTGATTTTTTATGCATAAGAAAAAATATTTCAATAAAAGTGATGCCAAACTGAATATTATAAAAATAAAATGCATGGAAGACTTTGCTTGTATTTTCTGCTATAGGAAGAATTTCTGATTGAAATTCCTATTCATTGAAAGACAAAAAGGGGTCCAATTCAATGAAATTAAACCCTGAAAATTAGTAATTGAAATTGCCATTTAGTGCAGTAAAGTAAAATTCACCCAGAAATATTTTTGGAGCTTCCAATACACTGCACTGTATTTCTTCAAATACATGTTTACAATCTACTCTATCTTGAAATACAAGCATTTAAAATCTGTACTTAAAACTTTAAGTATGTCTTTTGTTTCAATATCCTAAAATAATTCTTAAAGTAAATTGATAACTGTATTCATGAACTAAAGAATGGACAGTTGTGTTCCTTAAGTGCCAAACTCTGGTCACTGTTGTAGAAAAGAGCTAATGGGGATAATAGATTGCTGACAAAATAATAATAATAAAATATTTATAATAATAAAGGAAAATAAAAAGTAGTAATTGAAAAATTACCAAGTTATTAATCTTGTCTTTAAAAAAGACAAAACAAACTATTTTATTTTAGAGAGGGTTAAACCTGAGGTGCAATTTATAATCTTTTTGGTAGTTGAGTAATGTTGAAAGATTAATACTGTCATTCATATGATTTCTCTCTTGAAATTTGGTTATTTTTGTGCAAAAAGTGAAGTACAGATGACATAAGGCAACAAGAGAGCTTCAATTTGCTGTTCATTTGCAGAGAGGTAAGAACTGAATACATGAGGAACACCACTTAAGGAGAATGAGCAGCATTGCAAATAAAGATTGATTGCACTTTCAAAGTCCAGTTATACATAACAATAGAAAATAAGTCACATTAAAGGCAGAAGAAGGGAAACTCCACAAGAATTTGCCAGGTGTTCCCCCTTAGGGAGAAGTGAATTGTTTACAGAGTTTTATCCGTAAGCTTCTGTCATGTCACTACATTGTCTCTGATCTTCCTCATTATCTTTCCAATGAGGGCTTTTGGCATTGGTTTCTAATCTAAATGCTGAAATGAAATGGTCTGTTAAATATAAAACTACAGGGAAGTTTTTACAGCTGCAGTCTTCAGTTTTTCAGGTTCCTTAGAGGCTTGGGAAGGTTGAATGGAACTCTTTTGGTGGCCAGTCAGTGGCATTTGTAATGTGCCTTCCCTTCTCCTTTGTAAAATGTCCTAAAAGGGCTAGTGAAGGGGACAGGATACTGTGAAAGTCTCTGATTCTTTCTGCAAGTGAGAGCAGAAGAGGTTATCTCTGCAGCAGACATTTTAGATCTGGCTATTTTCAAATGCAGACATCATTTATATTGCTTCTTCCATACTCTAGGGATTACTGCAGGGAGTTTTTGTTACATGCACTGGATTGGGCAAACTGGACTTACGATTGTTGCAGTTTAACCCCAGCAGGCAGCTCAGCACCATGAACCAGCTCACTCACTCTCCCGAGGAGGGATGGGGGAGAGAATTGGAAAAGTAAAAGTGTGAGAACTCATGGGTTGAGATAAAGGCAGTTTACTAGGTAAATCAAAAACACCAAGCTCGAGCAAAGCAAAACAAGGACTTCATTCTCTATCGGCATCATTTCCATCAGCAGACAGATAAATATTCTGCCACATTCAGGAAAGCAGGGCTCATCACTTGTAGTGGTTTCTTGGGAAGACAAATGCCATCGCTCTGCACACCTTACCCCCTTCCTCCTTCTTTACCCCAGCTTTTCTTGCCGAGCATGGTGTTATGTGGTATGGGACATTGCTCTGGCCAGTTTGGGCCAGCTGTCCTGGCTGTGTCCCTTCCCAGCTCCTTGGGCACCCTCAGCCTCCTCGCTGGCAGGGCAGCGTGAGAAGCAGAAGAGTCCTTTGGTCTGTACAAGCACTGCTCTGCAACAACTGAAAACACCTGTGTGTTATCACCATTCTTTATATTAAAACTCCAGAACACAGCATTGTATGAGCCTCTCTACAAAGGCAATTAACTCGGCCAAAAGCAGAACAATGATATAGTTTAACTTGGACACTTCAGACGTTTTTGGAAACCCAGACGTTTAATCCAAAATTGTGCATAAGAAATGTCTAACAAGGAGCTCTCATACTAACTACTAAATTTAATAGAATTCCAGTTATTATTGGGGCTACCAAATAAATTCTGTTGTCTCCAGTGTCTTTCGTGGTAACTGTTGACCAAAGTGTTTGAGTGTTTAATAGTAACTACTGTACTCTTTTAATATTTGCAACAATTCATATACAATAAACTTGTCTATTTGGTTTAACAGATCTTTTAAAATATTCCTCTCTGTACCCTACTAAAGACAATAGAAAATGTTGATTCATCTTTTTTTTTTTTTTTTTTTTTTTTTTAAATGAAAACTTGGCCATTCTTACATTATAATACTCCTAAAACTACATTGCTCATTTTAAATTGTATGTACTACTATGGGAAATCTCCTACGGTTGATTGGAACTCTCTCCAGATCCAGCATGTAAAATCAATGTTTCTGAAAAGTTTTGCTACATTTCACTGGTTTTTGTTTGTTTGTTTTTAGATGGGAGTGATGCAGTTGAGCTTCCTATAAAATTCATTCCTCAGTATACTGGTTGCTACCGCTGTGAGATTCTCCTGAAGTCCTCCCGGGATATTCGTGTCTATGTGATTAAATGTGTAGTGAATACAAACCACACTGAAGCAGAGATTGAATTTCTAACTCCAGCTTACCAGGCAGTGATTCAGGATATTCCAATAGTAAGTTCACTTTACTGCCTGAATCTAAACTAAGATTAAGGATTCTTAGAAACTGATCTCTTGATCAATACAGTTAAAATTTACTATTGCAAAATCCACAAAAGCATGTAAATACTGACTTGAGTATTATTACTCCAAATCCATATTGGATGTAATGTAAAGCTTATTGGGAAAATTAGTTTCTAGCAGTTCAGAGAGTAAATTATTAGAGTTTATTTCTAATGTTTCACTTCTTTACTTATGTTTGATAATCTGCTAATTAATAACCTGTTACCATACTAAAGGTGAAAAAAAGAGTTGTTTAATCTAAGGAACAATTTTTGTTTGTTTTTCAAGGAGTTCTCTTGAGGGGTATTTTATAATTAGTTTACACGTGATTTACAAAATATGGCAAGTGTAGGCAGAATATTATGAATAGTTTTATCATATCTATTTTGTGTTTTAAACATTTAACAGATGAGGTATACGACCAGGGAGTGAATATGGAGTGTAGGTTGGAATGTCATTTCCTTCAGAAAAATAATTGCTCACATTTTAGAGAACTTTTCAGATTTAAAGGAAGAAAAATGAGTAAGTGATAGGGAAGAAGCTTGAGTTGAGAGAGAAAGGGATACAAATTCTTTAACAAAGAAGGATGATAAAATATTTTCTGAGATTTGAACTAGGGCTTGATATATGTAATTGAAGTGACCTTTTGATAATGCTTTTGATAATAGTTAAGAATACTAGTGAATTATAATATAGAAAAATTATCTGAGATTTTGTAGAAAAAAGAATGGCAGCAGCTTCAAATATGGACACGATGTCTGGGGAAAAATGATACTGTGGATACTCAGTGAAATACTGAAATATGACAAGGAACTAGTTAATTGAGTAAGAAAGAGAAAAAATAGTAAAGAAAATCAAAGGAAATCATATTACAGTATTATCTTTTCTTATACATAAATGTTAAGATATTCATATATTATTTATTTACAATTGATTTATTGAATGTTACATTAGCTGAGATGAGGCTGATCTATAACTCAGAAAGGTAAGGATTTTTTTTCCACCTTCTCAGACTTCTCAGGGCTTCTAAACAGATTGGCTTTATTTTTATTTTTGTTGACCTCCAAATACATGCTTTAAAATTTCTTTAGCAGTCATATATTTCTTTTGTTAAATTATGCTTGTTTTCTTAACAAGGGATTAAAAAGTACTCCAAATGGAGCGTATAATCTGTGTTTATGTGTGTGTGTGTAAGGAGAGAGAGAGAAAATGTGTATCTCATTTAGTCTGCCTCTTCCCATGGAAAGCACACGTGACAAAGTTTGTGCTAAGATATATGCCCTACATTTGCAAAATCAAACATTGATGAATAAAATATATAAAAATGTGAAGTTGTTCCTGTCCTTTTACATTTTAAGCTTAATTTTATGATTACATGCATTTTCACAAGGTTTATTTTGTGTTCAGCATATGAGATGGGTTTACCTCTGGAAAAAGTTTACTTTTATTTTTTCTAGCTCTAGCATTCTGTCTGATTTACTCTATACTTTCCAATTCCTGAATTGAATACAGAATTAGAAACATTTCTATACTTTTAAGTTGTTAGCTATCATTTATGTTGTCATTCAAGATACTGAGCTTTGAAACACTCAATGGGGAAAGAGATGCTCATATAGAGTGAAACTGAGGTGGGGTTGTTCAGTCTGCTAAACTTGGTTCTTTTAACCTTATGTTCAGTGTTGCTTTTTACAGGCACTAGCAAACTAACTGTCATAACATCTGTATGGTAGGTGAGACATTTTATAAATGGAACAAGAAGGTGTCAAGTGATCTGCCTAAACAACACAGTGAGTTAGTGACAGAACCAGAATAAGAACCTGCCTGAATCTCACATCCTTGTTCCTTTTTTGATTAGTGAGTTCAGGCTGAACATCTGAAGTATCCATAATTTTCACAAGTGTGAAATGAATGTAATTGTTCTTGCGTTCACTTTCAGTCTCTCCACTGAAAAGGTATAGATCCTATACATCTGACCTTATTATGTACCTTGGGTGTAATCACCTACCATCCTGTGAAATGTTTTTAACTGCTTTAGCATTAATTGTGTTTGCCATTAACTTAACAGGTTTTGAGATAGCAATTAATTAAAACTATTTGTTAATGCATAAGTGCAAGGGAGTAAAATTAAACAGATACTGTATTTTCATTTTATGATATTTGTGGTTGACCTTTCATTAGAATATGTTTTAGACAAATTCATGCTGTATTAGAAGGATTTGCCACAGAAGGATTTCAAAATGACCATGCTTGTCAACTACATTTCTCAACTGATAAATTATTGTTTGAGATTAAGGAGAAACACTTATGCTGCTTATCAATATAGTCATCACTAGTGTGGGTAAAGGAAACATCTGATAACAATGGCTCTAGCAGTTAGTGAAAGTAAAACAACTTAGGCCCACAAATTTTGACTGCCCTCCTCTTGTTGATATTAATCCCGGCCTAAATATATGATATTGAAGATCTCATGCCATACCATGACTTTAGCTCTGATGACTACAGTTGATTGTGCTTCTTTGTTGCTGAGGTTTAGAGAGCTGAGTTTAAGAGACTTTCCAAAGAAGAAAGAATTGAAATAGGTGTCATATTCATTCTCCAAAATCCATTGTTTACCTCTGGCATTTATCTGCGATTTTCCATGGGTCAAGACCATTTTGGGTCAAAGGATTAATTCCTCTTTTTGAAGATCAGACTAATCTCTGTTTTGACAAGGCTGATATTAGCTCTTGAATGCCAGTTTATTCTGTCCTTTTCAGATGGTTTTTACTTTTTTGCAGATTGGGTGTTTGGCTATCTGTTTCTTTTCAACAGTAAGAGGCTGAATAGCATTATTTAAGTTTTACTATTTTTTATGTAGCTCCCCAGGCATATATTACAAAATATCTCACTACCTAACCTAATCAAGCAGTCCTCTGATATGTCTGGATGCAAGGCAAAATACACTTCATAAATAGGCTTTTATACTACTTAGGACAGCCATTCTTCAGTCCATATATTAGTCCAGTTTCTGAAAGACCAGTTTCTGATAGCACAGGACTGTACATACTCCTCTGGGAGACAGAGTGCTTAATTAGAAAGCAAGGCTGGTCCTGTAGTACACTCAGTGGCCAAGTGAGGCAATGTGTGCTAATACACCACATCAGCACTTCTAAGAGGCATGCTAGGATTTCCCACAGGAGCAAAAGACAGAGAATTTTGGCAAGCATTATAAACAGCACTGTAAAGATACCTGTAAATGTTTATAATGATACTTATTAATTCCATATTGACTGTTAACTATATCATGAGCATATGAGTCTTCTTGCTGACAGTATTGATGCTGATAGTATGATTGCTAGTAACTCTTTCCCAAGAATAAGAGATTTAGAAGGTATTTTGAGCCAGTATTTTAGGAAAAGAGCTCTGATCTGATGATAAATGCAAACAAAAACTGAAATACATATTAAAAGCTTTTAATTCATAATCCGTGTCTTTACTTTGATTTCAGAGTCCCAGGAATAGGGATTTAGAAAGTGCTCTGAGCCAGTATTTTGGGAAAAAAGGAACTGTGCTCTGTTTTGATAACTGCAAATAAGAGCTGAAATTCATGTTGAAAATTCTAAATGCATAATTAAAATTTATTAATTTTAATTTATTTATTTAATTAATTAAATTTTAAATCAATGTATTTTCTTTGATTTCAGAATAACATGTCCAGCCAGGACTGGAAACTTGAAGCAGTTTTGGAAGGACAGGGCTTTCATGGCCCTCCTCTAATAAATGTGGGCATAGGTGAAACAGCTCTGTATCCTCTCATGTTCAAGCCAGTTGCTGAGTGCTTATCAACGGTAAGAAGGAAATTAGTTTCAACATTTACAAATAATTATTTTGTCAATAAAATTTACATCAGTCTCCAACTTATGAAATTGGTTAAGCAGTTAGTAGCATTAAACACCTGCTAGAAAGTTTTAGTGAGTTAGTCAGAAATTGAAAGATTTCCTGTTAGCTGAAGGAAAAACAAAAACAAAAAAAGCAACAAAGGAACTAACTTTACCAAAGTTAAAGATTATTATTATCTGTCCATTTATTTCCTCTTCTTTCAAACCCTCAATTCAGTGAGTGGACTAGTTATTCTATAGAGATTCTGATTTTGATCGTAAAAATGTACATTGTGTTCCATTCTGAATTTAAAGACGTATATTAAATGTTATCTCACTATTTAGGTAATAATGTAGTAGTATCAAGCATTCTTCATTACATTACAAGTGAATTTTGGTGATGGGTACTTGATTGTTTCATAAAATAATTTCTGTTACAAGGTAAACTGCTAGATTTTGCCATCAGAGTAATCACTATTCTAAATGTTAAAACTCAAGAGCAGAGGAAAGGCTGTGATACCTTTAGCAAGAAGCAGTATATGTATTTTTGCCTGTACACTAGCTGAGAGATTTTGCCTGCAGGATGCTATTCAAATGTGTGAATTGCCAAAGACAAAAACAAATTGTTCTGTGAAGCATTAGTAATCCATCTGCATGCATTACCAACCAAATGTAATGCAGTATAGAAATCCAGTATTATAAAACTATTAAAAGCCAAAGACCCTGAATATTTTGATGACAAATCATCATGAAGAACATTTTAGCTGAAGGACTGATGGAAATGATTGAGCAAAATATTTTATATGAGGAATGAAGATGGATGAGATTATCTTTTCTTGGGTGTTATATTTGTTTTCTAGGAAGAAGCCAAGAAATATATCTGGCATTATGAAGGATTTATATTGCTAAAATTCATAATTTCAGAAAATTAAAAATAAAGCTTTGTTTCTTGAATCTTCTGTTTAACAGAAGTATTTACATATGAACTAGAAGCCTCAATAGGAACACTTTCCTTTAAGATTGCTTTGTTACCTGGATTTGAGATTAATAGACCGAAAGTATTGGTTTGGCAGCCAAATGACTACAGTGCTGAAACTTTTTTCCTTCTTTCTTTGTCATAGGGAAGACTTATTCTGCGAAATGCTACGTCTGGCACTGAAAGCGTCTTTAGCCTTAAGGGAATAGGGAAGAAACCTCTGGCACAGGATCATATTGTAATAGATTGCCAAGTGAGACAGGTTACTCAAAAAGTATTATGGGTGCCCAATTATACCAAGAAAAAGTTAACATACAAGGTAAATTTTTTGTAATAAAGTGACAACTATTTTCATATCCATAGTCCTACAACTTGTGTATTAGACAACTTGTTATTGTCATTGCTGATATGCTATTAAAATTCACGTATCCATGACAAATTATATCTAACTAGTAGTTTATAGTATATGGATATGTTTATAGTCAGGAAATCTGTGAGATAGTGTATGATATTACTGTATGCTTCATGGAAAAAGGTTTCATAATTTCATAGCTCCTAAGGGGACAGCACATTTGAAATTATACTCTGTTCATTTACTTGTCTTCCTCCCTTCCTTCTCCACTGGTTTAAAACCAATTTCATCAGTTTTAAAATTAGAGAGGGCTTGAGAGTACAGTGTTCCTAAAATCTTTATAAAACATTGACCTTTTACAGAAATGGACAAAAGTTATTATCCCACTAAGGGAAAATTGGCAGCATGATCTCACTACATATCTATTCCTAATGGCCTACTGGCTTGGCCAGTCAGTGCTTGCGTTTCTTGAAACCAATGATGGTAGTTAGTGTCTTTTGCCCAGCTGTTGTTTTAGGAAAGTTGGAAGAAGTTGGGAATACTTTGTGTGTTTTCCAAGGGGAAAGAAATTTAGAAGGAAATAAGTAATTGGAGTTGTTGAAGAGCAATGTTTCCCTGGTCAAGAAGATCTTATTTATAAGATCTTCAATATATATATGCATAAGTAATGTAATCCTTTTTATTTTTCACTGTTTAATTAAAGATCCTATGGCTGTACTTACACAAATATATTTTCTAATTTTAAAACCCTTCTGTTACTATAACTGAACAATTTTGCTAATGTTTGTCTTGTCAACATGTTTAATTTAAGTGGAGAAAAGTATTTCAGTAGTTTTCTTCACCTTTCTTATGCATGTCTAGGATTGCATGTCACATGTCAGCAGAGGCAGAATGTACATTAGGGCAAAAAAAGACAACTCACTTTTCTTCTCATCTGTAGAGAAGGTTCTCTATCAAAGAACTTCTTTAATTTCTGCCAACAAAAACTATTTTGGGGACTATATTGTGTCATTTAAATCTAGAATAGATACAGTCTACATACTGTGTTTATACTAGGAGGACTCTGTATATAAAAACAAGGCAGGAGGCCATGTGCTAAAACTTGTCAGCATATATGACTATATGTTTTTGAACTTTTTTTTTTATTTTATTTGTAGCTATTCTTTTTTGGAAGAGGGACAAGAGGACAATGTAGATTCTATTAGATAAATTCTGACTAGTTACTTAGTGTGAACTTGTGAAATAAGTGATCTTCTGTTCTCTGCCTTTGTGTCAGTAGCAAAAAATGCTGCTTCATTCAAAGTTGCAGTCATCAGTAGAGAGTGGGCCTCACCTTATTTTATAAAGAGAGAACATGTACATACCAGCAGCACTGTTCTATTTATCTGATGGGAATTCATGGCAATGTAAAGTCTTTCTTCAAACTTCCTCATGTTAGTTTCTAATTTTTCATTATTACAGGAGGATTTACATTTAATAAGCTTTAAATATTACAAAATGGTAGAGCTTCAGGCTTCCATTTTTTTTGGACTCATTATTAAATCCCCAAAACAAAGTAGAAAATGTATTTTTTTTGTGCATCACCAGCTTTGACATATCTCTTTCTGACAATTTTAGCTTTTTATGTGACTGCATTTACATTTCTAAAACACTTATTTATCTTCAAAAGTAGTGACGTGTTTTTGAAAGTTGACAGCACTACTGTCTCCTTTGCTTTGCCATTTTATGTGAACTTAATATTTTTTGTGCCAAAGAAAGACAAATATCAAACTTCAAAAATAAGGCATTCATATTATTCTCTGTATGTGTGTTTCAGAAACATTGCATTAAATTATTTTATGACTATTATAGATATTTCAGAGGGAGTTGGGTCTAATTGAACCTAGACAACTTTGAGGGTGTTCTCTGGGCCCCTCTGTACCTTCTTGTATATCGAGGCCCTGGAACGTGTCCACAGAAGGGCTATGAAGCTGGTGAAGGGCCTGAAACACAACTCCTGTGAGGAACAGCTAAGAGAACTGGGGTTGTTTAGTCTGGAGAAGCAGAAGCTCGAGGGAGACCTTATTGCTGTCTACAACTACCTCAAAGGAAGTGATGGCAGTTGGGGGTCGGGCTCTTCTTGCAAATAAATAGAGACAGGACAAGAGGGAATGGCCTCAAGTTGTGCTAGGGGAAGTTTAGGTTGGAAATGAGGAGACATTTCTTCTCAGAAAGAGCAGTCAGGCATTGGGACGGGTTGCCCAGGGAGGTGGTGGAGTCACCGTCCCTTGGGGTGTTCAAGGAAAGGTTGGACGTGGTGGTAGGGGGACGGTTGGACCAGATGATCTTGGAGGTCTTTTCCAACCTTAATTGTTCTATGATTCTATGAAATACTAGTGTATTTGTGTATTTTTATTTTATTTTATTTTTGGTGGGGCGTGCTGGTGGTGGTTAGTTTTGTGTTATTTTTGTTTGTTTTGCACCCATGTGAAGTACTGCTTGACAGTACATCCATTTCTAATCTGAATATTCAAGAAACTAACTCCTGTTTCACACCAATTTAAACTTCTGAGTACTAGCTCAGTTTGGCATTAGTGTGCTCTTTTTGCTCTTGGACTTTTGGGAGAAAGATATTAAGAGCAGCTACAAAAAGTTCCTGCTTGTATTCGTATAATACATTAATCAGGGTGAATAAAATTTTTTCTCTATGCCAGGATTTTATTCAGAAGTTGTTGCAGAACAGCTGTTGAAGCAAAGTGGGCTGGGATAGTTGGAAAAAGCACGATTACAAAATCTGCGAGGTGACTGGAAACTGTGTCCTCAACAGAGCAAACAATTTGTATCACTTCCAGTACTCCCCAGCAGATATCATGTAGCGTCTTGTGCTATCGTAGTGAGTAAATATCATATATTCACATTCAATTGTTCAAGGATTCATCTTTAAATTAGGATTTAATCCATAAATCCAGAATGTCATCACCATTATTTGCTGTATCTGCAGGAGGAAAGATAGAGAAGAGAGAGGAAAGCCTCTTCTAAGATAGAACTGTGACCAACAACTTGTTAGAAATGCAAAATAAGTATTATTTATTTAGCCAGAAGTGCATACCACAAAGGGCAACAGGAAAAAGAAGTAATACTAATTTTGTTGTTGTTCAGTCCATGCTGCCTGATTATTGTAATTTCTGGATAGTCTGTTGTGAAGCTGAACACAGCAATCTGTGATTTTGTTTTTGTCAGTTTCTTTTGCAGGCAGTTGCTGACAGCTTAATAACTCCTCCTGGCTTTTAGTCCAGCATCTTTGGAATTCCACTGCATAATAAATGATTATGTGGAGGAAATCATGGTGGAAAAAGAGCAAAGATAATT